>NC_068357.1:88909533-89099533 GCF_020536995.1 Dreissena polymorpha | reverse complement strand
GTACAGGCACCAAACACGATATATCTAACAGCAATCTTGAAGGAAGCTATTGATAAGTTCACAACCATTAACGTGTATGTGTTTTGTCAGTTGTTGTTTTGATACTTGACAAATAGTTTTTTTTAGTAATTCAAGTGCGTAAAATAGGCCATATGAACCATATTTTAAATGAATTGCTGAAAAACATCTGTTATTGAATGAAATTTACATAATTTCTACATGATTTATAAGCCTTACTGTAAATGTATGTCAGGTCACGTTGGCGTAGTGTATAATGTGTCAGCATACCGTTAACTTGGACCAGGGTTCGATCCCCAGCATGTGAGGCCTTCTAAATCTTCCCCAAGAACATGAAAAACTTCTACTTCCCATGCAACTGATTTGAGTATGTTTCAACAAGGCTTTCGATGATTTCGACCAGACACAAATACGTTGACATTGATAAACAAAATGAATATTTAAATATCTCAGCCGTCGGTTCGTCTCGAACCGTTATGTGTTGGTGAAAACGTGATTACTTAGTACATCAGATTCTTGTGTTACGGAAAACTGCTATTATACATCCTCTATTGCATTTTTGGTTATGTTGATGATATATGTTTACATTATATAACGCTGTCTTGCTATTCAGAACACTTATGATACTTTTTATAATGTGTATATTGCTGTAAAACTTGAGTACTTAAGAACTTTAAGCGTAACTAAAACTCATCAACATTTCATTTATATCAATCTTCAACTCTGACGCTAAATATTTTTAATATAACTGCTCGTTTGATCACATACAATCCACCAGGCATTGTCAAGGATGTTCCAATAGCCATTGGCAGTCACTCACTCAAACCCGCCGCTATCCTACTCGTGACCCAATTACAAATTGAAAGGCGCAGTTCAACAGACCACATAAATTGTCTGTAATATACACAAAATAATCCATCCTACATGGTAAGCGATGGTGACAGAATACGCTCAATCGGAACTTGAAATATAGTTCATGTGTAAGTATTGGAAAAGCCAACGTGTATCACTTACTTTTTTTGGTGTGTTGAAAATGTACAGCAATACAATTATTGCTGTTGTGGAGAACTGATTTATTATTGTGCTGGTTGAAAATAAATTAAATGTATACTTATAAACACAATAATAAGCATACTTTTACTCTTTGAGAAAACCATGAGCTGTTTGTCTTCAATGCAAATGTACAATCTAAGTCGTACAATGACGCCCCAATCTCTTAAGAAATGTTTGCATTATTTGGTTTGCATAAAGGGTTTAGCATCAAACATCTGTGTATAAAAGGCTTCATATGAACAAATCTGCACAGAATAGTACATTTTCTAAATGTTTACATGTTTTTGTACATGAATTAGTTGGGAGGGGGGGGGGTTCTTTACACACGAACATTACTGTGAAACCATTTATTTCCGTCGGCACAAAATTTCGCCCTTTTCATAAAAATGACTATTTCGTCCGCTCTTAAATTCGCCCATTTCTGGTTTTGAAAAAAAAAACAACGTCCGATTTGTTTGTAATACATGTAATACGCGGTTGCGAAACAATCGTGCTGGGGAAAGAGAGGTGAAACTTGGTAGTCACTTGCAGAGGTGGGCCTTGTTTGGCATATGCCAATTAACAAGTCTGTTATATTAGGTGATAGTAACTGTCCCTTATTATTTTATGTCATTGACACGTTCTTTGTTATGATTAGCGGATAAGTGGGACTGAATAATCGTAAACGAGTGTTTTAAACAACGAAGCCAATTGCCAATTAGTCTTTTTCCATTACTATCACGTTCAAACTGATAACAATCTTACCTTTATCGGCGCCAATTAGAGAAGGTGCGAGCATTATGTGTTATAATAAGCGTAAGCAAATTTTGGTCATATTTCATTAAAGTTTCAAGCGTTTTGCATCGTAAATATTTGATCATTTTAAGTACGGTAATTTGTCTGAAATGTCACTGTTAATGTGGCTAAATACAGGTCCTACACCTACCCGTTCACCGTCTGTCCCAGGTCTACCCGATCCTGCTAATTCTGCATCACAAAAAGAAGCAGTCACAATATATATAAAAAAAAATGTTTTTGTTATAAAAAAAACAAAGGTACGGGTTTTTATGTATATGTACAAAAATAGTAGATGCAGTTAAAACCAAACAACCAAACACAAATCAAAATGTTCTTTATTAATTTGTAACAAAGCGCAGAATATATTTCAGTCAGTTGATCACACATCGTCATATTTTAATTGCGTTTAATAGTATTGTCTTTAATCCGGATTCGCCGCGTGTAGGCTGTATAATCTGCAACAGCCCTGAAAAACACAATACACACAATGGGTAATAAAGTTGTGAACAATTAGCGCTAATCAACACTATTATACATAAACGAAGTCGACGCATTCGATACAACCTTATTGCATTCGCGATTTACAGGAAATGTCAGTTGTCAGTACACTGTATAATGAACACCCCTTTGTGTCAAAACCGGATTTAACTTGAGTGTGAATAGTCGACTGTTTCATGTTCTTTGTATCAATACCATCTGTGTATCTGTATTATAAGTATACCAGTCAACAAACAAGGTGCGCGCTTCCGCATATGGGTATTCGGACGTTCAAAAAATTGACCTACGGTTTAGCGTTCATGCCGTCGAACGCATTAAGCAATATAACTCGTTTTTTTCACTATTTCTTTATTTGAAAAAAATACTAGTGGCTTATAACTTACCTTGCTATCTTTTTTTCTCGCATTTTGCGAGTGTGCGAGTGTTAATTTCGAGCCCTGTGTATATGCGTGGATTACGCTGAATTTAAATGCCTCATGCCTACGGTAATTCAGTCTTATTTGTTTCAAATATGGGACATGATTGTTTGTTAGGATCTTGAATTCGTCCATCAGTCGAAGGACGAAAAAAGCGAAAATTAATGTCGGACGATTAATAATGGTTTCACAGTATTTGTTTATGTTATTAAACTCTGCTTTCATTGATTTTCTTGTACGACTGATTCTGAACGTTATCTAGATTTTATATTCATCAATATGTTAACTGTTTTGATTTATTTAGTTAAATCGTATGTTTTCTCTTCAAAGTATAGTACTTTCTTCTATCCAATTAAGTGCAGAGCTCCTCTGGAGCATCAACGCACTTTGACTATACAAGGTGTCTTGGGACCTGGGTACTTGGTGTCTTAGCGGGAGATCGAAAGAGCGCTACACAGCGGGGAACGAACCCGTGACCTCCCAATCGCTATGCGGACACCATATCCACTACGCCACGGCGACCATTGATAAGTTTTTCAAAGTATTATATACTCCTAAAAGATTGTAGGATGCAGGTACTGTACATTAAATGGAAAAATTCATTTGGTAGACTTCTTATTGAAGAATTATAATATCGAAATTATGGACTTTTTTTCACTATTAATTACAGATTATGCAAACAGCCGACTGAAACGGAAAGCTAGTGGAAGTTGTTTTTTTTGAAATTTTAAAAGTTGTTGTGTTAAATATGTGTTTTCTTCAAAGCTGCTGCCCAAAACAGTATGATAACCCAAGGTGCGGTTAGCATATTTGATCTTAATTAATTGTCAAAACTGTACGAAACCGAATACATGTATGACACGGAAGAATATATTCAATATGCTTATGTTTAATAGTGTGTGACAATTGACATAGTTTAACAACAATTGAGTTTGTTAAGTTTTCTACGAATATTTTAAAAGGACATGTTCACATTTTGGTAAATGACGATTTCTAAGTTAGTGTCATATATTTAAATATTATGTATGCATTATGTTAAAAAATAACACTCCTGACTTAGATAAATGTTAAAAATATTAAGAATGATGATCAATCGAATTCGGTTAAAAAAAATGTTATTAGCATAATACTCCACATGGTATGAGCAAGGTAATAAATTTCACATTTTAGTTTACATCAATAAATATTAACCGCATCATAGCCACCCTATCGCATAAATATTTTGTAAAAGGCGATTTTGTTTTCCAAACTCCTGTCCTGTATTACATTATTTTGATTGCACACTACTCATTACTGTATCATCAATTCCTTTTAACAGGACCTTTTGATATGTGTATTATGACATGTGTATTACGACTGACGATATTCTATGTACAAGTCGTAATAAATGTCCTGTTCTATATTTTTCCACAACAGAAATATGTTGATAATGTGTATGCATGTTTTAACAAGTAACCGTAAAAACATACGCCTGATAAATGCGTATGCAAACCAGTTCTTTCTTGCTATGGCAGTCAGAAGTATGTCCCTCAAAGTGCTGTTGTTTTTTGTTGAGGGATTTCAGAAAATGTGTCCCCAATATAACTGTTTTTACAGAAAGTATTTCGATCATTGTACTTCTTATACAAAGCTTGTTAATAATTGTTATTGTTTGAAAACCCAATGGAATTCCGATAATGTTGCTTTAACGCACACAATTGAATGTCATAATCAAAGCGCTGAATGCACTGAAGTTGTTCGCTTTTGCATAATCTTAGACGCCACTCAGTTTTTAATACAATGTTATAGTTTTTTATATCGCAAGTTTTAAATAAACACAACCCATTCAAATGGACAAAGAGTGTGTCTTAAAGCACAGGTCGACTGCACTGTTTATCCTCATAGTTATGTTATAGAGATAACTTAGATAAAAAACAACAATATGTCTCTTTTTATTTCGGCCATTGGTTGCAGCACTGGCAACCATCTTTAGAATTTTGGTTGCAGTGCTAAAGAATAATAAGCCAAGAATCATGTAATTGATGTGTTTTGTGTATCTTATACTTTATATATTTTCTTTAAATTATTGAGCAACAGTTTTGCCGACATGACAGACTTTTAATGCATCATGTCTTGTTGTGAGCCGGAAGTGAATCATTTCCTAGGCCTAATTGATTTTAAGTCACCAATTTGTATTCTATGTTTAATTTGATTGAGTTGTTCAAGCTTTGAAACAGCTACTTGCCCTGCCTTTTAATCCAACTGTAACCAACTTTTGAAATTGAGTTTCCTGGGCTTAAATCTACTGGCCCCAGGCTAACAGGCAACCACTAAAACTGTAAGTTATTCGTGATGTAAGATCTGACAGTGTATTGCACTCATTCAATTTGCAAGTCTGAAGACATTAAGGGGTTCTTTTCACGTTTTGTTTAATTGACAAAATTAAACGATTTAATATTTTGGAGAGTTCGGTTGTTGTCGCTATATTTTTTTCGTCCTACGATGATTGCTTATATAAAGTATAACATAAATCTCTCATTGTATAAGTAAGGATGACCGAGTGGTCTAAACGATAGACTTTTATTCCCGGGTCAGTGATTCGAGCCCAGTTGAGGGTAACTGTTTTTGTTTCTTTAATTTAATTCTTGTTTTTTTAACATTTATCTAATTCAGGAGTTTTAAGATCCAATGTTTACATTTATCACTATAAAGCATTTAATGCCAAACTGTGAAAAGGTCCCTTTTAGATGTTTATTAAAAAATTCCACAAGGTAAAAATTTAGAAATCATTGGTAGATTATTTGATTTAAAAGTGATTTTGTTTATTTGCTTTGTCAGCGAGGTTACTTTAAAGTTATTATCACCTTTTATCTTTTTTTCAAATCATTAATTAAAAAGATAATTTAATCTTCATTTTGGAAAAAAGGGCTAAATGCATATGCATTAATTGTCATCCCTGTACAAGAGCCTGTCTTTAAACGAAATACACCATAAAACAGAAAGTGTCGTCCTTGATTAGCTTGTGCGCATTGCACAGGCTAATCAGTGTACACAGGCTTATCTGGGACAACACTTATTTGACATGCATTAAGCCCCGTTTTCCCTGAAAGCAGCCGATAATTACATATTTCAATAACAAACTGACAAATGTCGTCGCATAAGCTGTTAAATACTATTGACAGGAAGATGCGGTGGTTATTTAAAAACAAGTTTCCATATGGTTATTTTCATTAATGGATAGTGCTTAATTTGCCTAACTTAGAGGATAGAAAAACAGGAATGTCTACATTAATAGTTGTAAACACATGTAATTATAATTCGTGTACGTTATAGTTTGTTGTCGAATAACCCACGGCCGGAAGTTTAGATGCGTAGGGATTAAATCACGAGTGCGAAGCACGAGTGATTTAAAACCACGCATCTAAACTTCCGGCCGTGGGTTATTCGACCACAAACTATAACGTACACGAATTATTTCGATTCTAACACGATTTTTACTAAAGATTTATAGAATGTATCTTATTTTTCTTGCATACTATTTTATGTGAAGCTCCGCCAATAAAAATAGCTTTCGGCTGTTCTGTCCATCAGATCTCCGCCCTCAATAACAGCCAAACTGGATGGAAAAAAACCCATTTCATTTCTCACGTTTGGTTAACTAAGAACAACAACTTGCGTAAACTAACATGTTTTCATTGTACTCTTTAAATTAACGCAAGAGTGTTGAATCTACAAGACAACAACTCCGATTCGAACTTCAGCCATTTCAGTATCGAAGCAGCAGACGAACACCGTGGGAAATTGGGTCAAGTTTACGCATTTCTGTTCATAGCGTAGTATTTTGTCACGTGACTTTCATTCATAAAATACCGGATTATTACGCTGGTGGAAAATGTATCGGCATGTTTTGTTTAGCTACAGCGCGTGCTTTCAGTGTATAAGCTCCGCCCATAAGTTATTGCAGAATAACCCACGCTTGATTTCCTTCTTTGTCTATAGAAAACAAGTCACGTGCCGTGTTAGAATTTACATTATAACATATTGCTGGTCATAAACCTATAGATACAAAACAGAAAACCAAAAGAAGAATGGAAGTGAAATTTAAACATATGAGTCAACCGGCCACATGAGAAGTATCCGTATTTATAGGCGCGTTCTTCGAACAAACCTGTTTTAGTGGTTTGTCGGGCATTGCTATTTGATTCGATTATTAACAGTATCAATTATCATCGTGCTAATGCTTGTGATATTATGGGCATTTTGCACTGTTGAATTGAGCTGAAAAGAATTAACAGGTCAAAATAGTTAGTTAAAATGTGGTTACTGATTAATTATCTGCAACTCACCTTGCTACCAGTTGTTTATAAAAATATATTTTATATTCGATATTCTTACGTGACCCACCCAGTCCTGTAAGCTGAAATGGTCCGTAAAACAATTTCGTGTCTTTGTGTCGTATGAACAAATCTGCACTAAAACTAAATTTAGGTTCAACTCGTAAACGCATGATCAGTTGTCAAACGAAAGTACGGTTGATATTCAAATGCATTATTTTTCTCTTTCTGGTATATTGTTTTAGTATGATGATGCTGCATTAATTAATATAAGTGTATATGAAGTAGAAACATCAAAAATAATCAACGGTTGCGATAGACACCTATAAACTGTTACATGCTCATAATATCACTTTAGTACATTAGGCAATATGGACGAATAATTATTGTTAAATTTATCAACAATAATATTTATCATTGTATTGTTGAAAACACATTAAGAATCTATTATTTACAAACCATAATTATATTGCTGAATATCTTCATTTAACATATTTCTGGTCTAAATAAAATTCCAGGTCACCTAGTTCACGGATAGCGTCTTTATTATATAACGATTATTTTACTGGCCGCCAACTCCGGTGATGACCTGTATATAAACTCTGAATGTCCGCGAATTGACCCGATATACCTCGCGGGTTGAAATGCAATGCTTTAAAGTGAGGCCTCGCTTCCATTGCTCTTTATACTTTTACATGCTAACATGTTGACAGGAATAAGGAAGTAAGTACTAAATATGAGAACATAGCCTTTTAAGTATAAACGCTCTTGCGCTGGTAATACTCTGAAAATAAAAAGTGTACGCACAAACTGTATTGATGTCGAGAATTGAGTGTAAAACTGTTCTATCTATTAAGCCTTTTCATTCGAGATAAAATTGTTTCATACAGTAAAACAGTGTTACAAAGACGCGGATATGTTTCCAATGTTCTGGTGGTATACTCAAATCAGCCAATGGAATAAATGAAGTGTATTCATTCGTACCTAGCCGCGGGAAATTTTATTGGAATTTTATTGGACACTTACAAAGGTCAGGCTAAGGTGAAAAGCTGGCTTAATACAGCTTACGCCGAAAAAGAAAGAGGTCAATAAAAACGTCCTTAAATTTTAACAGCAAAGCATAATAAATAAACACTGTATACTTTTTCTAATCTTTGGTCTCAGCCACAGGCATAACCCTGAAATTAAGATTTCATAAAATTGTAAGTGATATTAAATATATAGAACGTATTATTTTCAACCACTAGCTATTACAGAAAAATTTATGTAAATGTGCCATGTATCTTACAAACAAACACACAATTATCCCAAAAAGCATGCTTACAATAAGAGGAGTGTTTTGATAGAAAATTCATAATTTTTGCAAATAACTACTTTATTTTGTTATCAACACAGAGACTCTTGAAGGGAAATAATTACATTAATTCGCATCTTAATCAAATAAAGTAGTTACACATGCATTATTCCAATTGAAAGTACCTGTATTTTGTTAGCTTTCCAGGGAAAACAATTCTCCACAGCAGGTGACAAGGAGTTATTTTCTGTAAAATAATTATGAAGCACATATTATTGAAACACATAGACAATTTTTGTAAATCATTATGGCTAGTAAAATCAGTTATGGCATACAGTTGTTACTTCAAAAAAAGGAAAATTTTATAAATATGTTTGACCAAACTCAGAAAAGAACAATACTTATTTAATATTATTCATATTGTTTTTGAAATAGTTCATTTTTGATATCAGGACATTTATAGTTTTGGTTCATCAGATTCAACATCAAGTCTTTTAATTCTATATTGTTTTACACAAACATTTTGTTAGTTAAATATTGGGACACTATTTTCTGTGATGGCAATTAAGTCAATTTCTGTCAGTAAGCAATTAGAATAGTGGTGTTGATCTCGCAACCGGTGATAATATGTGTATCAATAAATTAAACATCGGGCACTGCAAAAAATATGTAATTGTTAATTAGGCGTTCCGAAAAGCCCTGAAGTGGCCATGAAATAAATCTGAACTGCATCATTTCGGTTGTCGTTCACTTACAAAATGTAGTCAAAGTATCGATGTCAGATACTGAACTGTCATTTGTTGCACATTCAGCAGTTAAGTTAGTTTCTGGATAGTTAATCTAAATTTCTTCCTGTAATTGAGGAAGCTTTAGCCTGGGTCGCCCTTTTCGGCTTTGCCTTCTCATGCTACTGATTCACGACTAGCTGGCTTGTACAGTTCGCCGGCTGTTCCCCACATATTTAGTCTGGATAAAATCAAGCCTTCGCTGCCGGATCAACGGCATGATTTAAACGTAGGTTGATCGCTATTTTTACTTATAACTTATCGTATTATCTAATTAAAACACAAAACATGTCTCTCGCGAAAACGCTGGACCGGTAAAATTATTTACTTATTGTAACAACAATACAATTAAAATTACGAGTTTATTAAAACGTAGCTGTGTTACAATAAATACCATCAACATGTCCCTGAACGAGATGATGGAGTAGTTGTTTAACATGCTGAAGAATAACATTTGAATTAATTCAGACTATGGCAAAGGAAAAGAGTCTTGTTCAAAAGTATATGTTCCGAAACTAAGAACAAGCCAGGCAGGGTTCATCATCTACTGCGAGGATGCTTGAAAAAAACAATTACATCAAAGTTCTCCGATGTATGCAAAACACTTTGGTATATCATCACGAACACTTTCTATCAAATGTCCTTCAACAAAGAAATTCAAATCTACAAGAACTTTGTTTTCACTTACCAAGAAAAAAAATACCACTATTTAACAACAAAATAAATATAACAGGTAATGCATGCGGAAACGAGTTTGAAGAGTTATCCCTAGAATGCCTTCAAATACTTAAAACGGACAGATCATCTAGAAACGAAGCCGATGGTTGAACCTTCAGAAACACAGCTTAATTCTTTGTGTTCCAAAAGACTGCATGTCAACTGAAGAGAATGACATTGAATCAAGACTACGTAGCCTTATAACAACAGTTGTGAAAGAACTGTCTAAAATGAACGGTCATGAGAACAATGTATTACACTTGTTCTGAACTTGTTGAAATTATTAATATATGCATGTTCATGCAATAAAATATCTTGCTATCAGCCTGAGTTAGTTATATATCAAGAAGTAAATCATGTTTTATTATTTGAATCCGTTTTGTCATTTACAACATATCTTATATTAAAACCAACATGCTTTATCATGGGTAGTATTTCAGATACATTTAACACTGATAAAACAAATCTACATTAAATGCTGACAAGACGGTTTGAAATCATTCGACATATTATTTAAATTGTTTTTGCAATAAGACCCCAAAAATGAATATTGTTGGTTGTCAATTGCACGAAATAACAGTAACTCACAATTTCAAATCACATAAATAAATGAGATTAACATTCAATCACAGCTTCAAATCACATAAATCAATGTAAAAGAGATCATATTAAAGAACAATTGTCAATAATACTAAACAATATATAAGAGGTCGATTAATTAAGATGCAGTTAATATAAATTAACATAAATGCATACACAGTTTTACCTTTTACGGCATATATGTGTTTTATTGATGTTTGTGACTATAATTTTTTTGCGTACCTGTATGCTTTACGCGTTTGCAGGCATTCGCTGCACGTTTTGTGCTTACTAGCCGTGTGATCCCAGAGGCCCTATTTGGACGTACGATTTGAGCCACATGTGTCTAACATTAAGTTTGCTGGGTTCGCGTTGTGGACAACAGCCATATTTTGTTACCTGTTGGCGTGTCGCAAACAGTTTCCCACACTGGGAAGATGCCTCGCGGGCCGCTTGTCCGTGAATCCGAAATTTGACGTGTTGGAAATTGTCAGTTTTTCAACTTCAGCTTACTTAGCTTGTGTGTTAGCTGTATACATTTTTGACAACGTATGCTGAGAATAACACTCACTGTACTCAAATAATAATCGACTCTGAAATATTAATATAGAGCTCACATGGTCATAGACATTTAACAATGAAAAACAAACACCATCGATATATACAACATATTAGTTTAAACCTATTTAATTAAGCTCGATAAGCCTCAGGCTTATACACGCTCTCGAGTCCGTTTCCTGGGCGTAAGCTGTCTTTGAGGAAGATCTAGAGAACGCTATTTTGTAAAACGGCTTGCAATACATGTGCATTAAAAAAAATCCCGCAACAACCGTATAGGGCTTGTCCTCTGTGTTGTCTTACATGACGGCTAGGGCCACTCCTTGCCTGAAACTTTCGGCCACACTCAGTGTAAAGACGCGTCGCGTTTGAGGTCGATTCAATATTTGCCTGGAAATTTCGGTTTCATATTGGGAAAGCATAGTGTGTTGATTACTCATTTAAAGGGATCTTTTCACGCTTTGGTAAATTGACAAAATTGAAAAAAGTTGTTTCAGATTCGCAAATTTTCGTTTTAGTTATGATATTTGTGAGGAAACAGTAATACTGAACATTTACCATGGTCTAATATAGCCATTATATGCATCTTTTGACGATTTTAAAACCTAAACATTATAAAGCGTTGCAACGCGAAACGATTGAATAATTTGGATAGTTCTGTTTTTGTCGTTAAATTTTGTGAAACTACGAATATTGCTTATATAAGGTATAAAATACATTCAGCATGTGTACACGGCGGAATAGCTCAGTAGGATTAAGCGTTTTTACTTCAGGACTCTGGCAGGACTCCAGGGGTCACTGGTTCGAAACCTGGCCCGGGCAATGTTCTTTTCCTTTTTTAAATTTTATTCTTGATTTTTTACTGGAGCTTTTATGATCCAATGTTTACATTTATCGATATAAAGCATTTAATGAATAAGTTAAAAAATGCCAAAATCTGTGAAAAGGCCCCTTTAATTTCAATAGTTCACTAATCACCCAATGTGGTGACAACAGAGATATGTTAATTAATAATACAGTATTAACGAGCAGAACATGTAACACAAAGACATAAGCATACAAATATATAACATATTATATCATAACTTTGACATTTAAGTAATGTAAGTTATATGTTTCATAATAAGAGTACGTTTAACGTCATGAAACACTTTTCTATTAAGTATCATTCAAAAACTTCTTTCGGGTAGTAAACGCTTCGTGCGTATATTTTGCCAAAGCAATTACACTCTTTCTGTCATATTTCGACATCATTGTATAACACGGATTGAAAGTTATATAATGGTTTCCAATAATGTCCATTAAATGTCCATTAAATATTTAAGTCTGATCTCATCATATAATCGGCACACTTCGTCTTCAATTACATAAAACATGCGTTTTAAACAAAAGTAACAATATCTATATTATCTATTCATATTCATATGACGACCCTTTTCAATGTGTAGTTGGTGACCTGAACAACGAACTTTCTATAACTTCCTTTATAAAATATACGGTTAATCCATATTTATGTATCTCTCGGTATTAAGGAGAGTTTTGAAATATTTATAATGTAGTGCTTCTGGTGATGTACACTTGGAGACTTTTCTAACGCATCACTTAATCATATTAATATAGCTCCCTTATTTTTGAACGGCTTATGTTGAAATTTGGACCAATTCAACACATTTCTGATTATTCATGAAAATTTATTTGAAATTGAAAAACAACAAAATATAAAACTTAACAAATTAAGAATGTTGCTTTAAAAGTCAAATTCGCAAACTCGCAGAACGTAAAATAAAAACAATGTGAAAAGTTAAAACGCATAAACTTACACGTCTTAATAACTGACCGTTTTGCAACATGCCGATTGAGCCGTTTCGCTCCTAAATATTCATAAGAGCCATATTGTTTATCTTTAATTAATATAATGGTTTTTTTTTGTGTACAAACTTACCTAGAATTATGAAATTAAAATTAAATTGGAATAACATTTATATCGCCTTTTACTACACTTGGTGATTTTTCTAACGCAACACTTTTAAAACTTACATATCTTAGTTATGAGTAAATATTTTTATTTAAAATTGCACATGTGATCATTTGACTACAATATGTGCAAGCTAACGATAAATTCATTCATCCGTGACGATCGGACGCTTTAGCAAGTGGGAAAGGTAGCCTGTAAAATGCAAAGTGCACGATTGCGCTCCTGAATATTCATACGAGCTATATTGTTTTGTAAATTAATTTAATGTTTTCCTTGTGTAAGAACCCACCTTAAATAATTAAATTGAAATAAAACTAGAAATAAATCGCGTTTCAACATTTTCACGTGCACAAATATGGAACCACACCTTCCCCACGTGCTAAAGCGTCCAATCGTCACGGATGAATGATTTTATCTTGAGCTTGCATAGAATGTTGTCAAATGATCGTATGTATACATTTAAATCAATTTCTTTACTCATAATTGAGATTGAAAAGTGATGCGTTAGAAAAGTCCCCAAGTGTGTGGATAAAAATCCAGCATCCTTTGGAGAGCAGATTCTTTACGTCTCCTTTTATAAAATAAAGTTTCATAAAAATATTGACGTTTCCAATTTCACCGGCTATCCAAGCAAACCCGAAGCCATTCTCAAACAGAAGTTGTTTAACTCCGGTGGCCCACGTACGTTGTCTTGCCTTCGGTTCTAAGTTACGTAGCATCAGGTAACAGTCTTTCGGATACCTTTTGTCTTCCATTTGAGTCAGTTTTGTCAAATACTTAACACAACGCGACATAAACACAACGCGACATATACGTTACATTTAATGGAAGCCGCCCACATTCACTCAGAGAGAGAGAGAGAGAGAGTGAGAGAGTTTGGAACATTTTGATTTAAACACGCCACATATTTACAAAACCGGGAGTGTACACGCTCTATAGTTTCATTGAAACGAAACCCCCATATCTCTGATGAGTAGCATTAAATTGGGATCACCATTGCATCAAATAATTTAAAAGTATCCTTAGGTTGGAAGTCACCAAATCGTTTTTTTTTAATCTGTATATGTTATCCAACGCATTCGAAGCTTGTAGACTTAATATTTCCTGGGTTTTGGTCCATAAAAGGTTCGCGTAAAATACGCTTCCATATATTTATAAATCTGCACAACTTCAATTTGTTCACCGTTATAAAACCATTGGATCTAAGCGGGCCTGCGTTGCGAAACACCATATTTTTTTTACTTTTCCACTTTAATTTTCATCCCTGTTAGGGAGCAGAATTGTTCAATACAGTTTATTCGTCTTAGTAGGTTTTGTTTTGTACCGGACTCCATTTTCGCACTTCAACTTCAAAAAGTCTGCTAGATCATTGATAAACAGTGAAAAAATCAGAGGCTAGCTGACACAGCCCTGTTCCGTTCCGATCGAGCATTACAGAATCTTGTTAAGACATCTTTTTCTTTATCACACGACCTTAAGTTGATATACATAGATTTAAATATATTCGGAAACTTGCAGTCTTCTTTGATACATTTCCTGATTAAACAACGCCATAAATTGTCATGAAGACACGAATCAAATGCTTTTTAGAAGTCAATAAAGAACACGTACATTCTCCTTCTTTTCTTACACAAGTACTTTTAGATAACAGCCTGCGGGTTTAATATATTGTCCACCGTAGACTAATTTTTAAGAAAACCAGCTTGAGATTCCATAATTATATCATTTCTTCGCACTCCCTAGTCAGCCTTTTATTTAATACATTTGTAAATATTTTACTTCTGCTACTTATAAGCGATATTGCCCTATACTCATTAGGCTCGTCTCTACTGCCATTTTTGTGTAACGGCACTATAATGCTTTCGCTCCATTCCGCGGGGAAACTACCTTCATCGTAAATTGCATTAAATAAGTCTTTTAAATAAGGCACAATGATCTGGCAGGTATGTTTGAACATTTCCATACATAACCCATCTACGCCTGTGCTACAGGTACATTTCAACAAACGAATGCTCGCTTAAACTTCGTAGGCAGATATTTACCGTCTAGTACGTCTGCGTTTATATGGGTGGCCAGATCTGCAATCTCGTTCTAGTTAACGGAAGTGGATGTATTGTCTGCTAAGTAAAGATTAAGAGTAAGTTTTCGATTTCGATTTTCATAAATACTGTCATCAATACCCTTTATTGTATTATGGTAACCATGCAAAAACTTTATTTGCCTCCAAATTTCCTTTGGGCTAGTACGTCCTTTACCAGGTCGTGTCTTCTACTTTTTTTCTTTCTACATAAGTTTTTGAACACGTTTCTAGCATCCATATAATCCTGTAGATCTTCTCGAGTGTCTGTCATTCGAAACCGACGTAATAGTTTATACTTGTTTTGCTTTGCCACCTCACGTTCTCGGTATCACCTATCAGACTGGTTACTCTCTGATAACCTTGCTGTACAAATATTGCGACTGACGCGCATTTTGGAACCCGCTGTTTTGAAAAATCATTCAGTTTTTCAAGGGTATTCGTTATGTTGACTGTATTGACAAACACTTCATATAATCTCTCAAAATTATTCAAAAATTAATCTTTAACCTCCTGACGCCATTTATATTTTATGTATGCATGTTTATCAAACATATAGTTCTCTTCATAAAGCATATGATTATCGTTGTCTTTACAATACAAAGTACAGTACAATGGAAAATGATCTGAGAAATCAATAAAATCAACACTAAATGGGGAAATATTAGAAACATATCAGATGAAGCTAAGACACAATCTATAATACTATGACCGTTATTTGCAACACATGTAATATTGCCGTCCTCACCATCGAGCAGTCGACCATTTAGCATATGTACAACATGAATACAACATAGCTCGATTAGAGAGTACGCAAACTTATTTATCGTCAAGTCTTTCGAATTACGCCGAAGGCAAAAATTATAACCTGGGAAGTCGGTTTCTGTACTATAAATAAAATCAAGATCGTATTGGGGGATACAGTCAAGCATATATTTAACACGAGCGGTGAAGTCCCCGACTATAAGAAACGAGGTATCTGGGAAATCGAACTTTATAATGGTTAATTTGCCATTTAATACACTAAAACCATCGTTTTCCTCCGCGTCATATATAACATAACCTTTTGGAGATACATATGTGAAGTGCATAATCAGATCTTTTGGTGAAGAAAGCATTACCTTTTTTACATATAATAAAAAACAATCCGTTAACTGATTCTATATTCTTGTTATCATGCCGTTTCGACAAAGTGATTCTCGTATTAACACTGATACACCGCCTGAATAACGAATATTACTTTTACTCTGTTATCTTGGATTTTGAAGAAGAGTATAATCACTAAAAACATCACCATGTTCACACAAACGCGTTTGCCAAGTTTCATATAAAGCTATCAAATCAAATTGATTAACATAATTAAGAAATTCTATGTCCTTTGTGAATTTAGCTTAACCTTCAATATTGAAGGAAAATAGTTTTATACAAGTTTCATCAAGTTTGTATTTTGAGCCTTAGCCACTCCCCTATCCATCAACGTGGACGGGCCTTTTCTGTTGTTCGTCGTATTCGTAGGTTGGGTTTTCAACAATAAGTTTGACAAACTTGAAATGCACACCCTTCATCTCGGCGATACACTGCTATAATAGAAGAAATAACACCGCTCTTTCCCTCGCGATTCTCGTCGGAAGATCTTCTATTCGGAATCCAGGATCGCCTTTATTCCGCTTCATCCGGAAATGCCGTCAGAATGCGGTCTCGATTTTGAAGAAGGGTGAATCGAACAAGAATCGGCCTGTTGCCGGTTCGCGACGGTAGGCAAAAAATGTCGTCGATCAGAATTGAATCACAATAAATGCTCAGTTTCTCCGTTAGTTGATGTTTTATAGTGCTAATTAACATCGATCGCGTTACATTTTGCTGTTCGGGAACAATATGAAACATGAGATTGTTTCGTTTCATTTGAGATTTAATTTTTTCATGTTTGATTTAACTTATTTCTGAGACAGATTCAACTTGCTTTTGGCGTTCTGATAAGTCATTGACTGTTTGCACGAGTTTTTTTTCAGCTCTTCGTTTTCTGATTTAAGTTGATTTACTCTACGTTCCATGATATCAAATTTGTTATGTATTCCTTTTAAGTCCTTGTGTATTTCCAGAAGAATAAGACCAGAGTTAAGATCTTGGTAATCTAGTTGATCGACGCCGTCCGTGTCGGTATCCCCTGTATTCGTATTGGAGATCTCCGTTGGATCCCGTAAGTGTAGCATGTCTGTTATAGATATCTGGCTGATCGACCGCCCTGATGTACATGCGCGTGGGGGCCGTGTCAACGACGCTGTGATGTCTACGTCCTGCCCGGAAGTCGCGGGCCTGGGTTTGGTTCCACGCACTGCGCTTACATCAAATGAAACAACAATACCAAAGACAGTCCATTTGGTTTTAGTGTTTGAAATGTTTTTTACATTTGACAGGCTGGCTAAATGTTCCGATATTTGAACGCAATTGCTGCACCGAAATCCCCATTGTTCTCATGGAGATGTACTTAACAATCGCTGGTCAAAAAGTCAATATACTGTTTGATACCCTTGGTTGATGATACCGTCAGTAGTAGTCATTTGTTTTTTTTCCATCGGATGCCTAGATAAATTTAGGAAACGATAACAATCTGCTGCTCGGTCATGCGTGACGTTTTGGGGGTCATGGCCCTTCTCTTGGTGGTACTTTTTAATAGTACTCCCCACCCACTAGTACCCACAGTGAGAGCAATATCAAGTCTGTATTTCATTTATTTATGCAATTGATTACTCACAGCTTAGATGATTTGACACCAGTGCTGTACTTCATATCATTTGTTTTCGATCCAACTATCACTTAATACACCAGTTTAAAATGATAATTCAACGCCGCTAAAAATGTATATACATGTATTATGTTATGTACACAGGGCAGTAATTTAATAAGTGGCACCCAGCGAAGATCACTAATTAAATTGCGAACAGATCCTGCTAAGAAATTTTGCGGAGTGTAAGGTCGAGATATACAGCGAATATTACTACGAAATATACGCGCATCACTTCGGTTCTGCTATGGCTAGAAAGTGAGCGGCATTAAATAATTAAATAAAAGTAATTTCTACTTTTAAATAAAAACAACTTCACAGCTTTGCTAATTCTTGTCTGAAATGATACAGAACAAAAAAAAGGAAAAAGGAAATATACCGCTTCCTTTCAAGGAAGATATCATTTAAAATGTTGTTTGGTGAAGCGATTGTGTTCTACCGGTAAACATGGTTATTTATCCTATTACAAAAAGTTAATGGTCCGTTGTCCTCAGGTCTGTGTCTCCCAGGTTTTATGACCTTATTGAGTTTGAAAAAACATCCACGATCCAAGCGTCACAAGATAAGCGAATACTGTGCCAAAATATTGGAAAATAGTGCTGTAAGATATATTGTCCGAAAATTTAGAGTCATTAATGATAGACGAAAACGCGCATATCCGAAAATTAATAGTCAATTAAAATAATTATATAATTGCGTCCAAAAACTTGGAGTAATAACGGTTATAACAGACATGTTTTAATATTGGTTATGTAATAATTACAATATCCGTTACATTATTTTTCTGGAATGTTTCTCATGATAAACTCGCATTTTCAGGTTTCCTTATTAAATACTCTTAATTCTTTTCAGCATACAAGTCCGATTTTAAAAGTTCCATCAGAAAATATTTTGCATTATTATACTATGATCTTAAACTGTTAAATAGTAAGTTTCTAGAGTTGTTCGTTTTCATCGTATCTAGATTAATGCACAAAATATTTTGATTAAAATATTGCCAGCTACGCCTTGAGAACCTGAAAATCACCATAAATATCAACGCTTGCCATAACGTCTAGAACTTTAGATTCGCGAAATTGAACGCATGTTGATCCTAATGATTTTAAAATGTTCTCGAATTGCTGACAAACCATTATTCTAACTCATCATAATCATTTTATATACCTTTATACACCTTTAAAATACACATAGTTCCACAATCGAAACACGAGTGCAACATTCTATAACCAGTCTGTCTGTCGATGGCATGCATCTGCCATAGCACACTTCCCGCATCGCTCGAAAAGTAGTGCTTGAGATATGCCTGCTGCACCATTGCCCTCGGACCTCTTCATGCACTTCTTGCAAGACGGCATTGTTTCTCCAAGCCCCCGGGAACAGTTGATAGTCATGTTCCTATTTATCAACGTTTTGAAGGCTTGGATACCTCATCCTCATAAGGTTGTGGAGCATCAGACAGCACTTTGTGATCAAGATGACACTTTCCGGAACAACGCCCAGTGTACCAAGTAGGCAGCGAAACCTCATTGCGAGTATGCGAAAGGCGTTTTCAACGATCCTGCCTGCTCTTGGTGTTCTGTAGTTATATACACGTTCATCCAACTTGAGATACCGATTGGCGTAGGGTTTCACCATGTATGTGTGAAGAGGATGTATGTGCTGTTGCGCTCGGACCTCTTCTTGCACTTCTTGCAAGACGGCATTGTTTCTCCAAGCCCTCGGGAACAGTTGATGGTCATGCTCCTATTCATCAACGTTTTGAAGGTTTATGCCTAAAGTCAATGTTCCCATATTGTACAATTACTCCCATATTGCATTCTGTGCGGTGGTATATTTTAAACCATATATATATTGATGTTCACTATCCAGACATACTTTTTTTATAACTGGCCTTTGAACAAGCTTAATTGTTGGATTTGTCCATAAGCTGTCGTTCCATCAGTGTGATCATGACCTCAATTTTACATGCCTTATGTACATAACATCTCGCACGTTATCACGGTCAGTATGCGGTCAGCTGTCTGGAAATCGCCATTGGAACGATTTCAAGTTTACTTAGACGAAACAAGAATTGTCTTTCGACCAGAAACATCTTCATATATTCTGATAATGCAAAATTAATAATGAACACATGGCTTGTAAATAATAGATTCTTAGTGTGTTTAACAATAACATGATATATACCATTTTTCATCGATTACACCACCAACTTGGTCGATATATAGAACATAATCACTATTATTCACGATACTAATAACAACTACTGAAATAGATGTACACTAAAACAAGTCGTGCGCAAATGTAAGAAAAACGCCCAAATGTGTATAAAACAATTTTATAAAAATGAAAATGTGTACAAAATATTTCCCATGGCCCCTCTATGCCACCGTACATTAATTGTGACTCCACACATTATAGAAACACATCATCAATTAACAAATCGAACCTAAACATGCGTATTTTATTCGGTCGTCAATTTTTATTTTTATGTTCTCTGTCTTTTGCATTAATACCAGTGACGAAGCGTGTGGCTTCTGTGCTCGCCAGTTATGAAAATGGGGGTTAATTTGCGAATATTGATGCATATATTGCGATTGCCTGATAGAAGCATCTTTGTGTTCATGCAAGGTAAACTATGACGGTTCTTGAGTCTACCTGTCCATGAAAACTGCTTAGAAAACCGTATATATGACCTAAAATGCACATACAATAACCATGTCTATTGTAAACAATAATACACTTGTGTATGAAGTCTTGAATAACGTTTTAAATATGTCTATGCACCAACAAGATTTGCATCGAGGTTAAATGGATATCAGTAGATCATCCTGCGCGTTACAATAATGTCGAATCAGTATGGTAAATGTGTTTAATACTAGGCCCTTTACATCTCAAAGATTATATGCACAGGTCCATGTGTGTTTAAGCTCAAAACTGTCTTCAAGTTAACATAATTACCATTTTTGCCAACCGAATATACTGAAACTATGAAAACTTAACAACATTTTACAAGTAATGTAATATACCAGTCGTGATATTCTTATCAATTTCTACTCATAATTGTAAAAAATACGGTATTTTAGAACTTTTCTTTTTTCGTCAAACTGGTTGATCATCCCTTTAAATGAAAACTCTAACCACGACACTTTCGATAGAAATAATGCAAGGTTACTAGAAAACAAACATGTCGTCTCTAAAAGACATATACGCGAAAGATTCGACCCGCATCAGTGCAACACGAAATGCTTCCTATATAGTTGTCCATTTTGCCAAACTGTTATATAATATGTTCTATGTTCTTCTATGGAATTTTCTTTAAATGGCGAGATTTTTCTTTAATATTTAATGCAATGACTAATATTTGGAGTAATGTGTCCAGTACCACAGCTAGTGGCCAGTGTATTGCGTTCATAAGATTAGGATCACCACAGCAGGTTGCTAATAAACAGTGTAGGCAACCGCTGTTTTATAGGGGTTGGGGGTGAGGGGTTGTGTTCAAATAAAGAAGTGCTTATCTAGCAGCTCTTTCTTTGATCGTCGATATGAAAACGCATTTAGAAGATATATTTATTGTTAACTGTAAAATATAATTGATTTACCGTAGCCATGGTCCATAACCAATTCTGAAAGTTATTATTAGTTTGGGTTTACTCGCGTGTGTTTCCATACAAACCTGCATGCAATACAATGTTATAAGTATATGTAAAAAGGGACCTATACACACATAGGCCCCTGATGTCAACAGAATTATCACTCAAGAAAAACCTGAACGCCTTTGGTAACGTTCAATTTCTAATTCACAAAATGACACATTTAGGTAAATTCGCGCACCGATTGAATTTGATGACGTTATTCAAGAAACTTGAAGGTGTCTGTTTGACCAGGTGCGATACAAGATATATCTGATCTCTGGTATCATTCTAATTGAGCTACCCTTAATAGACATTTCAATAAGGGCCTAGATCTTATACTGATTGGTTCATTTTTGTATCGCAATAAACGTTCTGTTAGGAGGTTTTCCACGGCTATTTTTGCATATGTCTCAGCATGGAATCTCGACATTAAGTCGTTAAATGAGATTGGTATAATACGATGGGAACTATCTATATTCATAAATTGCTGCAGTTTACCAAATGTGTAAACATTTATATGAGAACTTAAATCTTGTGTTTTAATATTCATATTAATGAAGGTTTTCAAAGATGTACAATTTTCTAAATAAATACTTGTTTGAATGTTAGTCCCATTTTGTTAGACAGTTAACAGTGGTGGATAAGCTGGAGTCGTTCCTAGTTTAACAGATATACTGAAACATAAGGTGTGTCTTTTTCTCATTAGTATAACGTGTATAATCCTCGATACATTGCAAGAAATATTAAAAATGCAAACTAAATTTCTATAAAACACTGATATTGCTATCATAGCAACCTAAATGACTTGCTAGTTTTTATATTCACCAATTATGTTGTGTATCTGTGAAACATCTATCATGACAAAATTTAGTCTCGATTGTTCGTGTGTCTGGATTAAATAACGAAATTATATCTATTGACAAAATGTTAAAGCCACCGAAACACATATGCAATAGAATATTATCGATCATATTGACAATTTAGTTGACTTTATAAATGAATAATTTTATTACGTTATAAAATATTCACATGGCGTTATTCATCGAACGAACTTCGTTACATCCATCTTAGCTCAAGCAAGACTTATGTACAAAGTATTCATATAAATTGTTGGTACGTTTAAGTTACATGCGTTTTCTACATATCGCATGCTTTTTGTTGATTTGTATTAAATATTGAATACTAGGCTATGCACGTTTACAAGTCTAAAAAGAAAGTTATTAGCTTATTGATATTGCTAGGTCGTTGTGATCGTTGCAGGACCGAACGATATCGGCGAGTCTTCTCTTGTTTAGATCATTCGAGATCTTAGAAGTTATGCGAAAAGGTTCGCTCTACGAACCCATGGTAAAGCCAATAGTTGTCATACTTAATTGTGAAATAAAAAAAATAAACATTGTATAAATTTCTTTTATTTTGGTAAACCATTTGTATTGATATTAATTTATCTCATCGTTGATTGGTCCTTCAATAATTCAATTTTGTGCATATCGTTTTGACGCTCACAAATATTCCGACAAAATGCGATTTTACATTATATTATTCTATATTAAACCGGAACAAGCCCTTCATTCATATAAATCGTATTTTTAAGGATGAGTATTGTTCTTCTTTGCATTCTGCCGAGAGGGAGGAACATGTTTCCGAGTGGGTCTCTTCGGCGAGCGTTCTGGAGGCTTACAACAAGAGCGCAACGTCCGTGAACCTAATGCTGGCCAGAGTAGCGGCCAAACTGCCATGGCTCTTCTTTGTGGAAGTGCCCGGCTTACATAATACACACGGTAAAAAAAACATTAAAATTATCTGTACTTTGTATATTCTATACCGGTAATTATGTAATGGATTTTGTACCACATTCCATAAACTTTAAGTTTCACCTGATTGAATTTATACTGATTCTACAAGGCAATTAAGTTAGATGGATGCGGTCGATTCTAGTAATGTTTCTTGTATGTATTTCTTAATGGTTAAAACATTAACCCGTCCAAGGAATAGTACGTTTTCATATAAACTACACTTTTCATGGCATTTTATGATAAGTGAATATTCTTAAATAACAGGTATCGTCCGGGAAATGCTGAGAAAGGATGGTCTCCATCTTAGCATAAGGGGCACTGGCGCAGTTGCGACATGCATTGAGCGGATGGTGAGGCAACTTTTAGCTGTCAGACGTTCAGCTCCTGCCCGTTCTAGGACTAGTTCAACTACAAAACGATAGACCCCTCTTTGGGAGGCCCCCGACCAGTTGCGACCAGTTCCCACCATTACCATCTGTGTGGGGCACTGTAGGGAATCTGGGAAGCGCAATAGCCCGGCTATACTGTGATTTGACCAGAGGAGCACCATCGAAAAGAACAACAACATCGACGCTCCCAAAGGAGCATTAGGAACAACAGCATCGACTCGGACTACTCGTGGATCACCAGGAACCCCAACGACGACGCGGGTTACTAGAGGAACCAAGGGTACCACAGTACCGACGACGGCCTCTCAAGGAGCACCATGAATCCCAACGACGAGGACTACTATAGGAGGACTAGAAACCACAACGACCTGGAGAATTAGAAGGGAAAAAGGAACCACAACACCAACGCCGGCGTCCAGAAGATCACCAGGAACCACAACACCGACGAGGATAACAAGAGACAACAAGGATGCCCGACAACGATGCGAACTGCTATAGGAACAACAGGAACCACAGCACCGACGACGGCCCCAAAAAGGAGCACCAGGAATCACAACGACGAGGACCTCTAGAGGAGGACTAGGAACCACAACGACGCGGACTACAAGAGGAGAAAATGGAACAACAACTACGAAGCCGGCACCAAGAAGATCACCAGGAACCACAGAACCGACGCGGAATAATAGACCAGCAACAGGAACCACGACAACGACGCGGACTACTATGGAAGAAACAGGAAGCCCAACAACAACGCGGACAGCTAGAGGAACAACAGGAACCACAGCAACGAAACCAGTCCCCAAAGGAGCACCAGTAACCACAACACCGACGATGAATACAAGAGCAGCACAATCGACTACAACGCTGTTGACTGGAGGTGGTAAATATAATATTTTGATTGTATTTCTTAGTAGGTATTGAGTTAAGTGATTTTTATCTTGTTTTACTATTCGTGCTGTTTCTTATGGAATACTGGCACATAGAAAATGCTTCGTTTATATTTTGATTATATTTGTAAGTGTTTTGGTTGTTATTTTGTTTCACTATTATTGTTGTTGCTGATAGAATAATGGAAATACAAAGAAATTAAAAGAACATCGCTTTGTTTATTGTTTGATTATTTGTGCTGAGTTACACAGACGTGTACATTACGTGCAAATGAATTATTAAATTGAGGCCTACAGTTTTATTAACACGCGGACTTATCTACGAAAATAATATACTTAAGCCTTCATACAAATTGTAAAAAATTGAAATTGCGGTTGTTTAAACTTGCGCCCTTCGTTTCCTAAGTTGACAGATTTCGCACCTTTTTAAAACGCGCTTTCCCAAAATAAAGGATATTCGGACAGACACTGTTACAGACCACTCGTGTAAAATTGATAACATTCCATTCGAACAGCCTTTTGTTTTTGCTTAAATTTCTCATATCGTTTTTCTTTTTTTTAAGGTTACATGGCAAAATAAACTTAATTACGTGTCAATAAAAATTGAAGGATGAAAGTTTGCAGGGGCGTAGCAACCCGCAGTTGCGTACACAATGAAGTTTCTTTATAACGCATTGTGCATTGTGCGTATACTAAGGAGAAATGTAACGCAGACACCACATTTGAGACAATATTGCGCGGAATTTTAAAACTGACTGGTGGACAACTCTTACAGTTCGTAGAGCAGGTAAGGTATTAATTGTCTCTCTTTGATTTATTGGTGACGTCATTTATATTATAACGTCATTCGCCATCTTCATAACCTCTGTATCAAAATGGAAGCCTCCAAAAACAAACAGTTTTCACCACCAAACCCAGATATTTTGTCTGACTTTAAGTCGACCGACGAAATAAAGTTCGTTACAATGCCGATAGATTATTACATCATACACTTTTTCGAACCTTTGTCTTCGCAATTTAGTCTAAATTTAAGGCAAGGCAGCCTGGTTCATCGATACTAAATAGCTCCAATATTCCGAGAAATGGGACATCGTGTATTGTGCAGCATGCAGGTTTGTTTGGCCCTCAAAGCGGAACGTCAAAGGAGAAAACATTTGGTGTTTCCTGCAAAACGGACTGGAGTAACATCAAGTAGCCGATCCAGCGTCACTCAATTATGAAAAGTCACGAAACTGCTATGTCCAGCGCAGACGATTACATCAGCGTAATGGAAGGCAAAGCAAAGTGCATCACAAGGCACGTCTACAGTCACCATGATCAAGTGGTAAATAAGAATAGGCATATTTTGAGTATCATTATTGAAACCACCATATTATTTGGCAAGCAAAACATCTCTCTACGCGGACACGAAGACAGTAAGACTAACTTCTTAATTTAATTAAAGTATAGACGCAAAGGCAACCAACTTTTGCGAGAGCACTTGGAATCAAAACCCAGCAAGACATTTTATCTTTCCCCAGACATTCAGAATGAGATAATTGAAATTTGTGGAGGTATAGTCAGCGAAGATATAGTGAAAGCCTGCAAAACAGCGCCCTACTTTGGATTCATAGCCGATAAAGCCACATATGTCGCTGTGTCGTTACGAAATAGCAGATGGCTCTCTCTTTACGTTTTTATGACGACTGAAAAGCAGATAAGGGAAGTGCTCATAGGATTTGTTGAATGCACGGAAACAGAAGGAGAAGCTTTAAGGGATTATTGTTTAGAAAACATGCGAGAACAAGGTGTTGAAATTGGAAAGATGCCCGGGCAAAGCTATGACGAAGCTGCCAAAATGGCTGGGAAGTACAGAGGTGTTCAGGCAAAAATTAGGCGTTTGGTTCCAGGATGGATTTACACCCATTGCACGGCGCACATCTTAAATCTGTGAATAATTCATGTATGTAAGGAGCCATTGGTGAGGAATGTAATAAAAACCTTACAGCAAATTTCCTTTATATTTAATTAGACAACAAAGAAATTGAAAGTATTTAAAGAGCACCTTGCAAATGACGAGACCGCAAGAGGAAACATGGAAGGACACCATAAGTTGAAGACGCTTTGTAAAACATGCTGGGCTTTGAGATTCGAATTGCTCTATACTTTCAGAGCGGCATTTCTCAGTGCCCAAACATCATTAGGGGAATAAGCAAAAGATCACGGAGATCCGAAGGCAGGTCCTTAACAAGCCGCTATTGAACGACATGACTTCAGGGTTACCCTGGTCACTGTGGGCATGCATTGTCTGGACTGGTGCAATTGTCGAATCTTCTTCAAAAGAAAGAATGTGATCAGTTTGCAACCATCGAAGAATCCCGTGTTTTCATCCTTCAGCTGAACGATGAAAGAAATGATTCCGATGTGTGGGAATTATTATACGACTCAGTGGTGGAATTAGCTGCATCAATACATGTTGATCCTTCTATGCCGATGAATGGCGCAGCTGCTCGTCAACAGAACAGGCCAAATGTTCCAGCAGCCAGCCCATCTGGCTATTGGAAGCTGAATATGTACTTCCCATTAGTTTACTACCTGATGTCGGAATTAGAAACAGCAGCTCAGCCCCGATACATAGCTCAACATTTGCTCCCAAGGAAAGCCGTTGACATAACACACGAGGTCGGTGCGGAGATTTTCCAGGCATATCAAGACGAAATTTTGGTAACGAGAGACCAGTTCCTATCGGAGATCAGAATATGTAGGAAAAAATGGACGTGACAGGGCAATCCCCAGGATGATCTCTAAGAGACTCTGAATTCAATGAAAAAACACATTTACCTTGGGATGTTTGCTATACTTTTTGTATATGGTTGCATGCCTGTGTCAACCGCTACAGTTAAACGTTCCTTCAGCACCATGCGAAGAGTAAACACATAGCTATGTAACACAATCACAACAGCGAGACTTTCCGGATTCAGATTGCTCAACATTTACAGGGAAAAAGAAACATCTGCAGAAAATGTTTTCGACATATTTACGCGAAGAAATGAAAGACAATGGACATTGCGTTTTAGGACTGATCCGACAGAAACAATTTTATACAATTAGCTTTAGAAAATAATGTGCAAAAAGATAATATGGCTGTAATAACATAAGAATCTTGGATTTTAAATTTATAACGATCATTCATTTCTTTTCCACAATGGTTTCTAAGCTTTTCAAAATAGGAAATATTGTTTTGGGGTGAACACAATCGTTTAAAATAAATGTCCACAATGTCACATATTAACATATATAATTGATGGTGAGATTTATAAGTTGTGATCGAGTTGTCATGGAAATTTTGACACAAAAGTTCAGACGGTAGCGATACCCCATTTTAACCCATTGTAAACAATGGTACGGAAGATCGAGTTTCCGGCTAGGCAATCTTTCTTCCGATGTTTAACTCATTGTGACATGATTTATTCATGTCTAAGTCACCAATGGTCCAGTGGGGAAAGCGGTCCAATGCTTAAAAATATTGTCGTATAGTACCCGAGAAGATATCAAGTGTACAGACCGCCGCAATAAAACTGAAATACTGAAACACAGTTTTTAGCTCTTGAGAGCAAATACTCTTTCAAAGGTGTTCAAACCATTCCGGTCTATTGGATATGAAGGTAACCAGAGCTAACAAAATATTTTAAATGAAAACTTCAAGAATCTTCGTGTCTGAAAACACATGTTTAAGAAATTTAGTATTTGGTAACATTCACAAGTAGTCTTCTAC
This sequence comes from Dreissena polymorpha, assembly GCF_020536995.1. Classification (NCBI taxonomy): domain Eukaryota; kingdom Metazoa; phylum Mollusca; class Bivalvia; order Myida; family Dreissenidae; genus Dreissena; species Dreissena polymorpha. Next base: position 89,071,233 of record NC_068357.1, on the reverse strand, counting down.
TAAGTTTGTTCAAATCATGCCCCGGAGTCCAAAGACTAGCCAGGGGGGGTATAAAGACTTATTAAGAAAATAGTTTGAAAAAAAGTTTTAAAACTGCAAGGGTTAGGCGTTTGATATGTGGTGTTTAACATTATTCGGTAGTCCTCTTAAAAACGTGGGGGGAAAATCTCCCCTGGGGTAAAAAGTGGGCCCGTTCTGTGGGTAACTTGTTTTCCTTTTATGCGTTTGGTAAAAAATAAAACAACATCTTCCTTACCGCATTGTCGAGATGTTTGCTATTTGGAATGTGTCGTTGTATGATTGTCTTCTACCAAGTGTGTTAAAAAATGCCCCTGCGATCAAAACTGGCCATGTCCAGGCTAACAATATAAAGGAGTGAAACTAAGGATGATATAGACTTATATAGTAAATGACTTTTAACATGTTATCTGAAAATACTTGGGTCAGGGTTTTTATGTTGTTGTTTTTTTGGTCCTCTTCCATATTGTTCTGTACATGAATCTGGTGATAGCATTGGCCATTCCCAAGTGATTACTTGTTTTCCTTATATTAATATGACATCTTAAAAAAAAAAGCTGTACAAATTATTCCCCTAGGGTCAAAACTTGCCACCCTCGGGGGTCAAAATATTTATAAAAACCGCAAGTGTTCCGGTTTTGATATTTGTGGTCCTCTTCTAAATATGTTCATGCCCCTGTGGTCAAAGTAAGCCCCACCTTTAGGGCTGTTTTTCTTTTTTAATTACATAAACAAACATACATTGTTCTGATACTGTCTGAGAACACATAATTTCTGTGTCAAACATATTTTTAAATACATAGATGATTACTGCAGTTATTTCAATTATTTGCAACAATTCTTCTTTCGTCCCAACTGGCTACACCCAATAGGTCACATTTTTAGCTCTACTGATGGTGTGGGTTTATGGTAAGGCTATGTTGGTCGATTTGCGTCGTGTGTCATCTTTTTGCTCATTTCCATTCTAGAGTCACATGTGTGGTATTACCTTGATGAACCTTGAGGAGAACGGTCATCTTTGAAATATTTAAGTCCGGTTTGACTCTGGATTACGTGCGTCAAAAAGCTAGGCCACCGTCTATAATATAAGAGGAACTATGTTACCACTTTAAAGGCCACGTTTATTACTTAATGAAACTTTGTGAGAAAATTATTTATGAAATTATCTCGTTCGAGTTCGAATCTGGATCACTGGCATACAGAAAGTAGGTCAAATCTATGAAGAAGAAAAAGTAACCATTTGAAATTCCATATTTTCATGATAAAACGTAGAAGGAATTATTATATTGACAATATCTAGGCTGATTTCGAAAGTGGTTTTTCTGCGACCAAGAACTAGGTCAACATTTCAAATGTTATAAAAACCACTCTATTGGCCACACATAGGATTTAATCTTGAAACTTGGACAGATTGTTTATCTTTATAATATTAAGTCCGAGTTAGAATCTGTGTCATCGACGTCCCAAAACTAGGAACTAGATCAAATCTTAGAAATCCATTTTAACACTGAATGACTCAAAATTGATGAAACTTGGTCAAAATAACTACTTTGATAACATGTACGCCAAGTTGAAACTTGGTCACATCCGTCGCAAAACTAAGTCCCCTAGTCATCTTAAGAAAACAAAACGTGTTGTCACTGTAGAGTTCTCGTTTCTCAGTCCGAAAAAAGTTACCGGTTTGTTGAGAATGGCCACAAGATTGTTGATGAGATTAGTATTTTATTTGGTTATCAAAATGTTGTGTTTTAAGCGGGGTTGATTTTGTCGTATTTGAATTATCATTGCAATATGATTCTGACAATTGTACCGGTTTGTTTAAAATTAAGGCTCATTGTTTTAGGGACTAGCAAATCTCCTCTTATACCATTACTGAAATGTTTTTTTCAGAAAGGACTTTTATTCTTCTTAACTCAAACTTCTCACGAAAGTTTGGTCCCTTTGGGTCACAGTTGAGCGCCGTAGGGCCATGGTCCTCCTGTGAAGTTCACCTGAAAAAAACTAGCTCATGGTGAGCTTTTGTTTTCATCTTTTGTTTGACGTCCATCGTGCATCGCCTGTCGTCAACATCAACCTTGTGAGAGCTTTTTGTCTTGACGATATCTTGGTGGGGTTCAGAACTAAGCCACCTTTGCTACAAAATAGGTCACTAGGTGAAATGAAAGACATACGTGTGACCACTCTTGACATCCTATCTATTTTAACCAATCCTCATGAATTTTTATAGCATTTGTTCTAATGATATCTCAGCCGAGGCAGACAATGGGTGTATCCATGGACAAACATGGGGAGAATTCTCGTAATATGGCTTTTGTTAAACCTTATAAACACTGGAGCAGTCAAATGTTTCCACAAACATCACAGAACTTTTTGTCTGATGATATCTTGGTCAAGATCAATAATGGTCGCCGTGGCGTAGTGGATATTTTGTCCGCCTAGCGACCGGGAGGAAATGGTTTCGATCCCACATGTTTGAGCGGTGTTAAGATCTCCACCATAGACAACCATAGACAACAAGTACTGGTTCTAGTCACACAAAAAACGGACTCGAGAGCTTTTCAAATAAGCCATAGGTTTCCGATTTAATCTAGCTAAAATAGGATTAAAAAAGGAGGAATGAAGTACAAAATAATTGCTTATAAAAGAAGATAACTACTGCAAATAAAATCCTTGTGATGAACTAGTCCGTTTGTACGCACGTATACATATGTACATACGCATTGACACCTCTTGAATGCAACTTTTCGATATTTTTAACTAAAAATAAGACAATAAGTCCTAAACTAATCGTCCTAAAATGCTCACAGCGTTGAGTCCTAGTGTCGGTTGCAATACCAGAGTCCTTAAAGTAAAAGCTTACGTCATACTTGCAGGTCAAAGACCAACCACATGTACGGTCATAACAGAGTTTGTTTAGTATGTTACCATTGCGCATCTTTTTTTTTATTTATGTGTTAGAAACTAGATTACTAAGATAATTTAAACATAGTTATTTAAACCCTCGATCATTCCAGCCAAACATTCAGGAAACTTGGTCACCACTTTTTTTCAAATATCGGATATCATAGAAAGTCCTTAAAAGTCACAATTAGTGTCCATTGTTAATGATAATAATCGATAAAACGTGTCTAAATGATGTAACGATACAGTTCAAAACTGGGATTCGTAAAGTCAGGCAATACTTCACTAGGTGCAACATGGATTTATTTCATCAAGCAACATCCCTAAGCATATAAGGATAACACGGTAGACTGACAGTATCGCTGCTTAGTGTGTGGAAAGGGCTATTTCTTAAACTCCAATCTCACTCAGCATATGAATACCCACAGTTGAAATATTTGAGGAAATGGATGTGTTATTAGTTTCCACCTCACCCAGCATATGAGGTTTCACACAGGAGTGCGGTCAAACAGTTGCAGTGTTTTTGGAAAAGGCTTTGTAATTAAATGTAGTTCCCCCTCACTAAGCATATGAATGTTCGCATGGAGAGCGGCAACACAATTATAATATTTGTGAACAGTTTTGTGTGTGATCAATGCCCGCCCTACTAAGCATATGATAATTCACACAGGGAGAGGTTGGTTATGTGCAGCGTGTTTTGGTTTTGATAAAGGCTAATCTCAGCAGGCTTATACACGCTGGAGAGAGGACTCGCATTTGCAGTGTGGATAGGGATTTGTCAATAGATCTCAACTAAAACACGCTGGAGAGAGGACTCGCATTTGCAGTGTGGATAGGGATTTGTCAACAGATCTCAACTAAAACACGCTGGAGAGAGGACTCGCATTTGCAGTGTGGATAGGGATTTGTCAACAGATCTCAACTAAAACACGCTGGAGAGAGGACTCGCATTTGCAGTGTGGATAGGGATTTGTCAACAGATCTCAACTAAAACACGCTGGAGAGAGGACTCGCATATGCAGTGTGGATAGGGATTTGTCACCAGATCTCAACTAAAACACGCTGGAGAGAGGACTCGCATTTGCAGTGTGGATATGGATTTGTCACCAGATCTCAGCTAAAACACGCTGGAGAGAGGACTCGCATTTGCAGTGTGGATAGGGATTTGTCAACAGATCTCAACTAAAACACGCTGAAGAGAGGACTCGCATTTGCAGTGTGGATATGGATTTGTCACCAGATCTCAACTAAAACACGCTGGAGAGAGGACTCGCATTTGCAGTGTGGATATGGATTTGTCACCAGATCTCAGCTAAAACACGCTGGAGAGAGGACTCGCATTTGCAGTGTGGATAGGGATTTGTCAACAGATCTCAACTAAAACACGCTGGAGAGAGGACTCGCATTTGCAGTGTGGATAGGGATTTGTCAACAGATCTCAACTAAAACACGCTGGAGAGAGGACTCGCATTTGCAGTGTGGATATGGATTTGTCACCAGATCTCAACTAAAACACGCTGGAGAGAGGACTCGCATTTGCAGTGTGGATATGGATTTGTCACCAGATCTCAGCTAAAACACGCTGGAGAGAGGACTCGCATTTGCAGTGTGGATAGGGATTTGTCACCAGATCTCAACTTAAAGGGACCTGTTCACGAATTGCTAAATTTACAAAATTGACAAATCTGTTTCAGATTTGCAAGTGTTTCTTGAAGTTATGTTGTTTTCGAGGTAACATTAATACTAAACAGTTACCATGCTCTAAAATGTCGATTGCATGCATCTGTTAATGATTTACGAACATGTAAATTATAAAGCGTTACAAACGCGAAACGATTTAATTATAAGGAGTGTTTTATTGTTATCGTTATATGTTGTGAGTCTACTTGGATTGCGTATGTAAAGTATGAAACCCCATATGACGTTTATCAGCACGGATGGCAGAGTGGTTTGAGCGGTAGACTTTTACTCAAAGTGTCAGTGGTTCGAGCCCATGTTTGGATGAGTTTTTTCTCTCCTATTTGTTTTCTTCTTTAATACTGGACTTTTTTCTTTTCCATGTTGACATTCATCGATGTAAAGCTGCTAATGACAAATTTCAAAACATGCCAAAATATGTGAACAAGTCCATGAAGGGGCCTTTTCACAGATTTTGGCATATATTGAAAATTGTCATTAAATGCTTTATATTAATAAATTTAAAAATTGGACCTAAAAATTTCCAGTAAAAACAAAAATACAAAAAAAGAAAAGTAACCCTAAACTGGGCTCGAACCACTGACACTTGGAGTCCTGGAGTAAAAGTCTTCCGCCTTCACCACTCGGCTATCCGTGCTCATGCTACGAAAAATGTATTTTTAACTTTCTATTAGCAATCATCGTAGTTAAACAAACTTTAACGACAACAACATAACTTTCCAAATTATTCAATCGTTTCGCGTTGCAGCGCTTTATAATTGTCAGGTTTTCAAATCGGCAAAAGATGCATGGTTAATGGATATTTTATAGCTTGGGAAATGAGCAGTATTACTGTTTCCTCACAAATATCATAACTTAAACGGAAAAGTTGCGAATCTGATACAACTTTTTTTAATTGTGTCAGTTTACCGAAACGTGAAAAGGCCCATTTAAGGTGCACATAACGTTTTTTAAGGAGAGCGGCTGCAAAAACAGTGTTTTTGGCATAAGCTTTTAAATGCATCCTTCCTGAAAGTGCATGCGAAGAACCATAGTTTGGAAAACCTTTCAAATGTTCCATGTTCGGGATCGAGTTACGCCAGAAAGGATATCTGGATTGACATATACAGAGCCACAATAACGAGTGCAGATATGAGTGCCTTGTCTGCAAGAAGAATTGTTTGAAACTTAAACATATACTTATTAAGTTTGTTTGCTATAAGAATCAATGTATTAAGGCTCAATTTTATTCAATTCAAACTTGCTTTATTTTGTAGATATATGTAAAATTTATATTCTTAATACCTTTAAGTTAAAGTAATGTCCAATTCCACTGTCGATGGATTATGTACTGTAATTTATATGCACAATGAGAATGAAGTAGGGATTATTATTTATGCATTTTCAAAGTTTATCCTATTATATATATCATCGAGGTTGCAGAGTCCTTTCTGAAAAAATAATGCGACAAGTGCCTACATGGCTGTGTGTTGTGCTCGTAAAAATCCCATTTCACGTCATTGTAATTCATATAATAATAGCGTTCAATTTTGGGATACGCATGAAAATGGTTATACAATTGTGTTTTTGCATAACTAGACATAAATATTAATGGATCTACATATATGAAACTATTGAAAAGAACGCGTGCGTGGTAGTGTTACTGTGTTTAAAAAAACGATGGTTGAATACATAGACTGTAAATAAAATATACAGAAACTTTAACATTCAAGATTCAAGTTCAACAAGCGTTCGATATCATCGTAAAACTGAAGACCTAAGTAACCGAATTTATTCTAGAATTAAAACGGTTCACGTGATCGAGTAAAATAATTTGAAGCTTCTCCTTCATCTCCGGAGACAGTTTACAAAACCTGGATTCCGAATAACGTTCAAGTATAGAAAAGGTCAAGCAATTGTATACAACGTGGATTTTTTGTTTATTTATTTAATAGAATGGCGTTTGTGTGTATAAGAAATCATCGCAACTAGACCATAATTATTCACTTACAAAGAGTTGTTTTATGATTAAAACTTTAAAGTCACTCAGCGAAGAGTTTTAGTATTGAAGAGTGCAGCTGTGAAAAAGTGATAATGAAGGAAATTTCTACACATAAACTACTATTACACTGTGCAGATGGTAAGAAAAAATAATTAACAGTACCAACCTTTCAAAATGATGAGACAACTTGTTCTAAACCACAAACTAGATTAATTTAGTGATAATATTTCCCGTATGTCACAGCCTCAGTAAGTCTTGTTTTTTGTCTTTGTGTGCAATTAAGAAGAACATTCAAAAATATTAAAGGTATAATACGTTTACATAACGTTTCAGCCTAAATGCACAAATTTGATTATGTATTCAATAATATGGAATCTTGGCTATTGCATCAATGATTTTAAGATTGCATATGTTAGAAGTAATCGACGGTAAGATTTGTATTCGTCATGCATATTTAACTTTAACTATTTCCTATGGTATAAGTTATGGTTATACATTTGTGGAGGAATACATTTTTGCAGAATCGCGTTTTATTGCCCGATTTATAAACTGATGCGAAATATGTTATAAATAAACATACAACCTACTCGCCGTCTAAAATAAATCGTATCTTTAAAACAATTCCGGTCCTTAGTTCCACCGCGGACTTAACATTACAAACCAATTTGTTCGCGTAAGTTTTGTCAAAGATCTGTTTGTCTATACACACTCGTCTAATTTGACACGGGGGATGTTGTACAATCTGTTAGGTACGCGTATAGTTATTTTTAAGTATATGTAGTATTTAAATATTGTTTGAAGCGATTTTGTTAGTGTCTTTGTAAGATCATAGGTATTATCCATTTTCCAATCCGCATTAGGCGTAGCGTGGAAAACAAGGACTTTTTGAAACCGCGATATTAAATATCGCCCTTTACCGTCTTTACCCGGTGACGGTACTTTTCAGTTATTTTTCTTCTCATTTCTGTTTCAAATAACTTTCTTTGAACCGTAAGTCTAGTTGTCATTTCGCCATTTCAAATTACTACTATTTAGCATTCCCAAGTTCTTTATTTGTCATTTCCTTTACCCATCCGTATTTATTGCATGATTGAAGTCAAATGAGGTCAAGACGACAGCTGCAGTCCCTATTAAGACTAGTGATGGTGATTTAATGAATGTTTCTAAATGAATTACGTCATAAAATATGTAAATATCCAGCATGGCGGACAAACACAAATTCCGAAATAAGTAGGAGTGATTTTTGTTATTTATAACGAAAGTATTAATTATAATGATACAATGCATTTATTTATCATAAGCTTATACAATCTGAATACATGTATAACTACAACATGTCATCGCATTAAAGTGTTAACAACGCTTTGCTTTAAACACATATTGTAACAAAATAGTTAACGTAGTTCCATGACAATATACAAGGCCATAGCAGTATTAATGGAACATTTCACTTCCGATCCAAAAGCACTTTTACCAGTCAGGAAGACACAAACTTGATATTGACATGGCTCTTCATCTGTTCTTAATAATGTATAATGTTTAGAGGCTCGACAGGTCACTATCATGCCATTTGGCTATTAGTTGGTGTTTTCTATTGAGTATGATCAGTAGGTGTTTTGGCTTCACGTTTGCTTGTTTTTGGCCTGGGGCGTAGCCCTAAGGCCATAGTAACGATATCAATTTCTGAGCCTATCCGAATTGGCTGGCCGCCAAAAAACCAAATTCCCAAAAGTCCGATTTACCACTTAATTCATGCACAATAAAAGTAGTTCTTCGCATATCTCAATAACCCGCCGTGTAAATACAGAACATCACTATATAACATGACAGTGTCATAAAAAATGTAAAAAAAATATTAATGAAGCAAACTTGCTTAGCATTTGCTACGACATAGTTTTAATTGTTTACATATTCATGCGGTAATAAGTTCCTCACTTGACGGTCTAGGCCGAAACGATAAGAGTGTTTACGGAGACAATAAGAAGAATTTTTTCTGAGACATTTTTAAGACATTATATTTCGTATTTATAAACATCTTCTAAAATAGTGTTATTTTATTTTGCGTTAACAAGACATTCCAGAAAAAAGACAAGTAATATTTACGTTCATTCTTGGAAATAGACGAAGTAACCGGACATGGTATTTCACTCCACATATCGAGCGCGCAAATCGAGCGCGAAAAGTTCTACGTGAGACAAAGTACACAATCTGTACACCGTTCTTTCTCAGGGTAAGTGGATTTTCTTTTGTATAGTTGAACAAAAGGTTATCGTTTCCACCACCATTATTGTGTAGTCCTTCACCGTATATGTGCACTGTAGTATATACACAAATATTGTCTTTTCTTACAGTCTTTGAGCTTCTGCACTCAATTGTTAGGGTCAATCCGTATAAATTGGGACAAAGTGAGAAATTCGGACAATACTTCTTCCCAAGCCCACTAAATCTAGCCCCATGCCTTCAGCGCCTACAGCGCTATGATTTTTATTTTATTGTTGTTGTTTTTCAAAACCGTATTGTTAACAAAACAACTAGGAATACTCATTTACAAATTAAACTTAAACGCTAGTTTTCTTTTCTAGTATGATTAGATTGAGCGATATGAAATAAATACTTTGGATACAAATAAAAGTTTCGAGCTAATTAAAACCTAGTAAAATGTATAGTTAAAGGGAGTCAACTGTATGCTAGTCATATTGGCGAAATGCGACGTTTAAAGTCACTATCACGCTCACGAATACATACGGCTACTGTATTATGCTATATAAAAACATTCGACAACAAGTTGTACCACACGATGGTTAATTACAATAGGAAGACCCTAAAAACAAGTAACATTGATGTAAAAACGTTATATTACAAGCATTCGGCAAGTTTTAAGCATGTAAATATCTAAATATCGTTCCACGATGTAATCTACTTTCGCTTTCGAGTCAGGATCGGATTCATTCGGGTTGCGTTCATTTGCATAATTTATACAAGCCATTTTCGCATTCGCTAAGTTCCAGTTACCCAGAATTCATTTTGATTTCATAGAATGATTATTCATGAGAGCTACGTCATGCTTCCGACGCTTACCGTATCCAATCTCGTGTTCGCCCGTAAATGTTCGGATATTTCACGGGAGATATTAATGGAATTATTTGTGGCCACAAAAAAATTAAAACGAGCATTTTGTATCTCGTTAAATCAATTCTACCAGACAATATCTAACGTTGAAATTTTGCATTTTGCTAAAAGGAACATTGATTTTTGTATGGGTTAGCTTTATTTAACGAAATATTCGATATTTTTGAGCGTGATTGTTACTTTAACTGCCGCGGTTATTCAGTTAGCCTATATGAAACATATTTGAGATATCCTCAACTTTACTGATATCAAGAGTAACTAATATTTTTATTTATTTTTTATTTAGTATGATTCAAGCTGACTTCACACACACTTACAAATCTTACCAAGGCAATAACATGTAAAAGAGTAATGAATTATTTGTATTTTGTTTGTTTTTTGATAAGACGATTCAATTTTTTCTGATTAAAAAAAAGTGAAATGTATAACAAATGCTACCAAAGTATCCAGCAGAATGATAGTATGCGGTACACGCTGTATTATGATACAAAAATAAATGACGAAAAGTGCGCACTAGTTGAAAACAAGTCGTAAGAAACAATTGAAATTCAAAAACACGAACACAAAAATAATAACAGAACTGCTACATTGATAAAATATCATAAGCATGTAGCAATGAGGATAATTAGAATAATATTACTCACAAAAGACCTGCTTAGTTATTAGTACAAAGTTGACTCATCATAAACTGATATTCAACACTTCGTTGGTGTAATGTGGATGCTGTCTATGGCGATATCGCTTCTGTAGCTTTTGCCGATTCTCGCCTCGAATTCAAACTGAAAGAACATTATGTAGTATAACACTTAAAAGAAATAAGCGATGTCATGTTAAATAACATACAACGTAAGTAATAACAGAATGAATGTTAAATAACATACAACGTAAGTAATAACAGAATGACTTAAGTGAAGTTGTACTAAATTAATTGAGACACAATAATATTATATAAATAGTTGATAGACGCAAGATGGTCCAATCACCATTTTGGCATTATATGATATTGCCATGGGATCGTTTTAGTCTAAAAACGAATTCATAAAGATTCTTACATAGATCATGAAATTCCGCCATTCAATAATAGGACTACCGTCCACGTCAATGCGAACACTCTTCCAGTCCTTTCCTTGATTTCCAGATACCTTAAAAACATTCGACCAGTACCACAAACTGAATGGTACAGAGTTCATAGTGAGCGTTAGAGAGCCCATATCCTCGCCGTACATGTGGTAGAAAAACTCGAAGCAATACCTGCCCGGGAAAAAGTTTGGAGAGCGCAGTTTTGCCAATTGTTCCATATTTCCTGATGCCTCGGCGTATATGTAGTAACCTGCATAGAAAGCGGAGATTTTAACAGTTAATATGATGTTACTGTTGTCTAGCATATTCTGAAACATTATAATAATGCAAAATACCACATATCAAATATGAAACTCTAAGAACATCACCGGGGCCGGTAAAGAATACAAATAAAGAATCTCAGTGAAAGATCTTACAATGCTCAATGTTTATAATTATTTCTTACAGCAAGTAAGTAAGTCATTACATTATTTCCAACATAATTCAAAGTTATATAAATAGTAGGCACTTGATTTCTTCTGACCAGACCATCGTCTTTGAAATAAAACAAATTATGTTTTACTTCTTTTCAACTTCAGTTGAACAATTAATTAAGTGATATTTAAATTTGCCGAGGACACAACTTAATATTACTACCGTTAACACATGCTTAATTTAAGGCAATTGCCAAATTATTTGTTAACATACATCCATGACAAAACCATAGCAAAAAACTATAACTGGAAGCATATTAATCACATTGCATGCGGTCCAATCAAAATATGAGAGGTTCTATTTTGGACGGTTGTTTTATTAGTTTGGTTTGGTCATCAGCCCGTAAAAATTATTAAAAGCGTCTCACTTAGTAAAGTACCATAATTGTGTATTATTATGTAAAAATTGTTGATGATGTAACCGATTTACTAATTGGCATTGCCTTGATGTATTCAAAACCAATTTTATGAAATAAATATCTCCACGGTAATATGACTCCTTTCAGCACTTTGGATGCGCTATTTATTTTTGAATTAATATGTAGTTGAAAACGTCAAATTTAAACTATACCGTATTGTCTAACAAGCGGATTTCCAGTGTACATTTAAAGGAAATACGATACCTGAACCCGTTGAATCTGACTCTGGCCCGGTCACCCCTGCTTTGTCGTCGTCGCTTGGTCCTTTCTTTCTCTTGAATGCGAATGTTCTTTCGATACTTTTCATCCAGTCACAATTGTTCTGTTCGAAATCGCACGCGCTCTCTGTTACGTTTTTTATAACTGAAAGGTCAGGAATATTTCGATCATCCTTACAATTTTTGCACAAAAATTGAGCCTGCATACATTCCTATATCAATTATTCATTTATCGTGACAAAATATTCAACAAAAACCATTCAAGCAATCATGATTGATAATAATATGAATAAAATATTCAGCGTAATTGACGACGCTTACTTACTAGTGTTGGAAATCTTGTCATCGTCTTTCAGCGAAATGACCTCACAGTGGTCGTCAGGGAATGTGGATTCTTTCGTGGCTCGTTTGTATTTTAATTTGGTTTGACAGAAGCTTCCCAAGTTTATTCCAAAATAGGTGGTATGTTGATCAAGTGACGGCCAAGGCACCGGTAATTGACATCTAACGTCTTTTTCCTCGTCTGTGCAAACTATGTATCCTAAATCTGGGAATATATTGTCTATATACAAAACCGCAGTTTTATGGTGGTAATATCCAGCTATTTCGAGGGGAAGCATTGGAGCAATGTCATGCCAATTGATGATTCGCCAACTATTTGGAACAGTCTCATCATGATCAATCGAGTACCTCTTGCCACCAACACGCGGACTTCCAAACGTGTACAATGTTAATCGATCTTTTGCAACAACGCCCTCTTTAACTAGAGCATAAGCAGTCAATGATGCAAGCGCGCCACCTAAAGAGTAACCTGTAACGACCACTTCATAATTCTTGAAATCTTTAGCGAGCTGCTTGACACTGTCGCGAATACACGGATCATATAGTCTTTTAAACGTAGAATTGAAATATGAATTGACCTCAATTGTGTATGACGACATTTGTTGAAATATATGTAAAGCTTGTTGAAGTTTATTTCCTGACGTTCCGCGATAGCTGACGATAATAGTTTCGCTCTTTTTAGATATTGCAACATATGCAAAACATTCCTCAAAGTCAATGCCCCACCTTGCTCCACACTTCCTGCCGATAGCTTCTATAATCTCGAAGTCATTGTCAGGAAAAAGTGCGTTAAAACATTTTTTCAAATGTTCTGGTTCTGCGTAGGCCACAGCGTTCATTTTGGCAAATGTGAAGGCCTTGCTGTGACTGTATCTTCCTTCGCACTGAGCCGGTTCCGTCACGCTTGATTGGCATATGTTCAAGGGTGAGCCAAACGTGTGACATGTTCTGGTCGCCCTACACCATCGACATATTACGCCAGGAATGTAGGTGCCCGTTTTTGTGCACAATTCGCAGGAGCTCTGGGAACCGCATGATTCAGTTAAAACTGCGGCTTTCACGCAAATCACTGCAAACAGTTGAGCTAACAAAAAAAAATCATCATTCGTAATTTTTTAATATGTTTGAGTAAAACCCAAAATTACTTTTTTTAATACTATTGAAGATTTTTAGTTTATTTAAATCACACACGTATGTTGAATCGTATTTATTATTTAGCGTTACGACTTTCTAATATTCCCATTACAGTACGATGTAGCCACTATTGATGAATGCACGATCCGCTCTAACCAACTCCAGTTTTGTAAATTATTTAAAGGATAATGAACATTCGAGTGGTTTTGATTTATGTATACTGTAAATGTTTGTCGACAGTTTTACCAACAAACTTGTATAAATACATATATCTTATCTTATTATTTATAACTTCCTCAATAATCTTTTACACAACCTGTTCGCCCACTAACTGTCTGTTGCGGTTACAAAACCCGCACGAAAGTTATTTAATGCGACACTTAACTGTAAAGTAACGAAGCATGTTGAATTATATGAGTGTAAATTATTGCAAAAAGCAGAAGGTAGCAGAATATTAAATTATAAACTGCATGAACAAAGGATTGATATAAGCGTATTTCAGCATTACATCTAAATATAAACATTTTACATGGAAAATTCTGATAGTTGCATGAATATTCGCGTACAACAATCTAATACATGAACTATCACTGATTTTGAGGCATTATTCACTTTGTTGTTTTAGGATTATGTGTGATAGATTCGATTGTTAAGACAATACTTTATTAATGGAAAAGACGCCTAACGTTTAATTATGTTTACCTTTATAACATGATCTTCTTCTTAACTCTGTACTTGTTTTGTATTTTCAGAAAAAATGGCCATTAAAATATATAGAAACATGAATGTTATATCAAACATAGACGATAGGATTTCAAAATGATAAAACGGGACCAAATCACAGATTTATTTTGCCCACTTTTGAAGAACTTAGTAATTTGTATGTATGATTATATCTGGGCACGAACGTATTATAACCCTAACATCCGTTTTACCTAACACCTGATATTTAACCATGACTTCATGGTTGATATAATTTGATTAAAGGAATTGTAATATTGATACATGCCGATTTTCTATGTTTGCTTATTAGTTGAGATTTTGTTCTTTTCAATTGCTTTAGAAGGCAGATGTATTATAAGCATAGCTTTCTAATGCCATTATTGACGGAAGTTAACACCTGTTTATAAGAAATTGAATAAAAGATAATAAAATTTGTGTTAAAAAAAGCTCAACTAAATATTATATACAATCACAGTTGTATATCTAAATATTGGTGACTCTTTCTGAATTTTACCTACGCTCATGCCGGGGATTTACCTTATTTTAAAAGTTTTACCAATACAGGCGGAAGATATTTTACAACATTTAACATAAGAAGTTCCGACTTGCTTGAATGATGTACAAGAGGAAGTCAGGCAGTGAAACAATATTTGGCTGTAAATAAATGATTTATCGCATGATACGTTGAAATTGAAGAGAATGCATAAATAAACAAAATTGAAATTAATAACTATTTTCAAACATAAACTTCAGTCGGCGACAAATACACATCAACATTTTAGAGCTGATGTCGTTATAGATTGAGGAAATCTTTATATCCAATATGTCAACGTTATTATGAATGGGAGTAGGTTTTAAATTCGATTTGTTATGTTGCTGTAATAATTGTTTCGCTAATTGGAACCATGATTTTGATGCTTAGTTGTTGAATTTATTCGTTTTATCTGTATTTGTGTGTGTTAAAATTGAGACTTTTGTAATGCCTTGGTTACTTGATTTCTGAATTGACCTCAGTTAACCCAAGCTGCAGCCGTGTTTGATGTCTTCGTTTACATTATGTTCCCGGCAGTCACGGCAGTCCCGTTTGGCCAAAACGTATCGCGCCGTGTGACTGTTGCAATTGTTTACCTTTAATACAAGGTTTGCTAGGTTGTGCTAAGTTTTCTCACGGTTTATCAAGGTATCCGTGATGGCCCTTCGACGGTGCGCTAAGTTTTTATCGATGGTCTGCCACGGATGAATAAATGTTGCTTCAAGGTACGATGCGTTCTGTTAAGTTCCCGCACGTTGTGTGCGTTTGTCATGCAGGTCTGATACGTTGTACACGTTTGTCATTCACTTGTCACGTTCTGTCAAGGTACCGTGCGGATCAAACGTGGACATCCAAGAGGTTTTGGGCACGATTGTGCTCCCGGTAAAGAAGAAAACTCTCAAACTGCAGTATTTATTATAACAAAATAATTCCAGTGACATGGATGTGAACTACGATGATGATTATGTGTCAGCTTGCTAATTAACAGCATTAATAAAATCTTTGCGTTTTAAAGAGATGAAAGAAGCACAAAAGTCCGGGAAAAGACAAAGAATGAGGGCAAGGTCCTTGTGGGTTCTTGGTGGCATTATAATGATCGAGTGTTCAGACTGAAATGAAAGTTTCATGAAAAGCACGGCTTTTATATACTCATCTTCAGACCGCGCGAATCGTGTCAGACCGTACAACAACTCAACTGGCCGTAACGCATCTGCCTGCAAAACGCAACACACCGTAACGGGTCGGAATAAACACGTAGAAAAACGGCTGTCAATTAATCTATCTTTCCGTGGTAATCTTGACAAAACGTAACAAAACTTGATAGAAACTTAACATGTCGGGGAATGAATAGGATTCCCGTCAAAGTACGGGCCCTTTTCGGGTTCTGTTACGGCCTGTTACGTACTGTCAAGTTTTGTTGCGTTTAAAAAGTTCTATCACGTTTCTCATTTCCGCCGTAGCTGCCGTGGCAATTTTATTGACAGTTTAAAATTCTGGCACGGCAACCACGGAAACCCCGTTGTGTCACGTTTGGCTATCCCGTTCCCCTACGTTGCCTTACGTTCATCCCGTTTCCTCCACCGAAACGTGATTGCCGTGGTCGCCGGGAACATTGTGTAAACGCAGAATAATAATGTATAAGCGGCACCTTTTGCTGCGTTTACAACATGTTCCCGGCGACCACGGCAGTCCCGTTTGTCCGAAACGTATAGCGCCGTGTGGCTTTTGCAAATTTTGACCTTTAATCCAAGGTTTGGTAGGTTGTGCTAAGTTTTCTCACGGTTTATCAAGGTATCCGTGACGTGCCGTCGAAGCGAAAACGCGGCCCTTCGACGGTGCGCTAAGTTTTCATCCACGGTCTGCCACGGATGTATAAATGTTGCTTCAAGGTACGATGCGTTCTGTTAAGTTCCCGCACGTTGTTTGCGTTTGTCATGCAGGTCTGATACGTTGTACACGTTTGTCATTCATTTGTCACGTTCTGTCAAGATACCGTGCGGATCAAACGTGGACATCCGAGAGGTTTCAGGCACGATTGTGCTCCCGGTATAAAAGAAAACTCTCAAGCAACAGTATTTATTATAACAAAATAATTCCAGTGACATGAATGTGAACGGCGAGGATGATTTTGTGTTTGCCTGCTTATTTGCAGCATTAATAAAATCTTTGCGTTGTAAAGAGCTGAAAGAAGCAAAACAGTCCGGGAAAAGACGAAAAAGGAGGCCAAGGTCCCTGTGGGTTCGTCCATGGCTATCGGAAGCTAGAAGGCAGCAGCAGGGGCACTTTGATGCCAGGGAACTCCGCAACGAAGATATCAACACCTTTCAGAATTATCTGAGGATGCCCCCAGAACTATTCGACGAGATCCTTGAACAGATATCTCAAGTCATCTCAAGACAAGATACGAAGTATCGCTCCTCCCTTACACCTGGATTGAAACTGGCACTGACTCTGAGGCATTTGGTGGAAGGCAAGTACTTTCAGGTTGTTCCTCCACTTGAACGTCGTTTGCAGCGCGGGGGTAGCCTTTGTTCGGCGCTTTCTTGGTGGCATGTTTGCTCATCGAGTGTTCAGACTGAAATGAAAGTTTCCTGAAAAGCACGGCTTTTATATACTCAGCTTCAGACCGCGCGAATCGTGTCAGACCGTACAACAACTCAACTGGCCGTAACGCATCTGCCTGCAAAACGCAACACACCGTAACGGGTCGGATTAAACACGTAGCAAAACGGCTATCAATTATCCTAGCTTGCCGTGGTTATCTTGACAAAGCGTAACAAAACGTAACACAACGTGATAGAAACTTAACATGTCGGGGAATGAAAAGGATTCCCGTCAGAGTACGGACACTTTTCGGGTTCTGTTACGGCCTGCTACGTACTGTCAAGTTGTGTTGCGTTTAACAAGTTCTATCACGTTTCTCATTTCCGCCGTGACTGCCGTGGCAAATTTTTTGACAGTTTAAAATTTTGGCACGGCAACCACGTCAACCCCGTTGTGTCACGTTTGGCTATTCCGTTCCCCTACGTTGCCTCACGTTCATTCCGTTTCCTCCATGGTGGCCCGAAACGTGATTGCCGTGGTCGCCGGGAACATAGTGTAAACGCAGCATTAGATATTATGTCAGAAACATTCTCGAAGTTATGACTAGCGATTGCATCCGACCAATCAACTAGCTTTAATTGTTCTATAAATGCTGTGAATTCATTCTTATCGTAAAGCCAAATACGGCTTTTGAATAAGGTAGGAATCGGTTAGTCAAAATTGAGGATAGCAACAACAGGACAGTGCTACTGTATACGACCATGAATTAATGGGTCTGCTACAAAGATCAGCTGTTTGGCGTTATTTGATTGGATTAGTCGACTCATTGTATTAGATTCGTGCCATTAATATTGATGTTGAAATCACCAGTTACTTGCGCGTTATCATAGGATGGAGTGAAAGCTCAATCAATACTTGGGTCGAGAAGATCCCAGTAGCTGTTATTAGAATAAGAGGGCGGGATATTCCACTTATCAAAGATTTACAGAAAGTTCTAGGCATAATGCTTCTTGACCGTTCAATATCAGGTCAGAACGAAGTAAATTACAACTCCGTCCCCTTGTTTATTTTCCCTCTGACAGCGGACTGGCGGTGAAAAGTTTCGTATGTATAGGTCATGTTTTGATATTGAGGCGTTGAGTCATGTCTCTGTAAACACACTAACATCGTAAGCTTGAGCTTTAATTTCTAAATAATCCATATTTGGTTTTATGCTTTGCATGTTCAGATGCACATTTATGCCACTATTAAGTTGGTTTATATAGTATGATACAGTCAGAGTCAGAAAAAAACTGAGCTGCTGCCAGGTCCAGGGTCGGGGTGGCTGTCACCTGAAATAATTAGGATTAGAAGAAATATCAATATCTTGTGAGACTTGGAAATGTGTTTGCTATCGTTTCGTCATTGGTGACGGCGACTGGCTTGAGTAAGGGTATGTACATTAATCACCGAGGATATGGACTTACGCATGTTATAGTTATTGAATACGTCTTTCAGCGGTGTATAGACAAGCCAAACAGCAAGCGTTATGACATTTAAATTTAAAAACGCAATCTTGAGAAAATGTGAACAGTTTCTGAGTATTTGGATGTTTTTTAAAAGTATTATAAAAATAACATGTGTTTGGAATGTATAGATTGACTGAATCCGGTGAGATTGATTAAATTTCAATAAACATGTATATTTGTTCTATAAAGGTTCTTGGATATTTGAAAATATTGGTTGAAATCAGAGTTAACGCCAAAGGTTAAATCTGGCAATGAAGGTGCCGTCTTCGTTTAGTTTAACTGTTCAAAGGCAAAGTACATATCTTTCTATAGGGATAATTTCTTTGTTGAATAAGTCATTCTGGTTTATTTGCCGTGAAATGGCCATGACAAAGAATTACCGGATTAGATCTAAACCAACCATTTTGCATCGATTTTCCCGTGAGCGGGACAACGACACAGCGTGTTAGCTGAAATGTGTAACTATGACAAACTGGACATAAACTATGGTGAATATAGCTAGAGTCATAAGAGGATTTTTTGTCATTTATGATTAAGTCACATGACTATGTTATAACTTACAATCATGCAAGTTTTAAAACCAATTATGAAATATCGCCGAAGATCAATCCTGCATGTACACTTTTTCAAAGTAAAATTCGACAGCTATGTTAATTAATTTTTTTGTTCAAAAGCTTCGTTGAAACTACAATTGCTATTTCAAGGAAGCGAGTGCCTGAGCATTTTGAAACGCAGTTCCATTAAAGTATGGCGAATTATTGTGTTTAAGATGGATACTTTACATAAAGTGTGACTAAAACAGATGGAATATAATATGTCTCGAAATAATCTGATGACATTAAATTATACTTTTTTTATTTATACCCGAATAACTCGATGTTTTGAATTAAGTGTGTTTATTAGACAGTTTAAGGATTAAGAACATTGCCAGTGACTTGAATCATTGTGGTGCGTTGTTTTTCTACTTTTCAACAGAAAATAACGTAGAATGTGAAAGGTACTTTGTTTTATGAATAAGTCTGTGATGTGAGATTCTGATGAAATTGTATGCTTTAATACGATCTGATAGTTATTTTTATGGGTTTACAATAAACAATGCACTACTCAGAAGTTTCTTCTGGCTTTTTTTTTCAAAGCGCAACCAGATTAATAAAACACTGCAAGTATCATGTTACACGCTTTCTGGAACCAACAAATTGATGGATGACTGCATTTGGAAGTCCAATGTTTGTGTGTGAGCACCTAGTCGAAGCACATATTCGTCTGTGTTCGGCATAATATATATTTTTGAAGGCACCTTGTGTCTTGTGTTGGGCACAGGGCACATTATGTCATCTTTATGAATGAAATAAATGGATGAAATGTTCACAAACAACAAATTTCCATCTATAAGTTAATATCCGTTTACACAACTTTTAGTAAACATCTATTATTATATCAATTGTTAAAAGATATACACTATGATCATATACAATAACCTCTGTCTTTCAGTAAACATATTGAACATATATTTTAATGATAATGCATGGAACTAAAATGTTATTGGTTGTAAATAAAAAAGATATTTGAAAGAATATTCGCTTTGCTTTTAGTAAACCAATTTATTTGTCACTAGGATAGTTGCGCTGAACTGTTTCCCAACATTTGATGGCAGCGGTGGGATTATTTACTCAACGTATTAAGTCAGCCAAATTTTGCGGTTTGATAATACGCCGCCATTCGCGCTTATTAATTTACATGTTAATAAGAGTAATGAATGAGTCTGTCTGAAATGACAGAGTGTAAATATTTCATTTAAACGGTCTTTAACCACAAAATTACAAGATGACTCAGTAAAATATACCTGACAGTGAGTGCGAAGTGTTCTTTTGACAGCGCTGTTCAAAACAGGTCTTGATTAGACTTTGGAACACAAGAAGAGAGTGAACAAGTTGACCTACCTTGCAATAGCAACGTTAACCAGCAAATATATAACCTGATGGACATGGATGGTTAAGGGAATGGCCAAAGATATACAATTCTCAAATGAGTCAAAAGGGCAAGCAACAAACGTATAGTCATTCCCTACTGACATAACTTGTATGAAAGACAACCCAACATGCGGCCGTCATGAAATGTTAATGCTGTTTACCTGGCATCAAATTAAAGCCATATGAAATAGGTTCGGTGGAGACCAAGGGCAGATGCTAAACCAACTCTAACCTCGTCTTTAAAGGGGCCTTTTCACAGATTTTGGCATTTTTTTTAACTTATTCATTAAATGCTTTATATTGATAAATGTAAACATTGGATCGTAAAAGCTCCAGTAAAAAAACAAGAACAAAAATAAAAAAAGGAAAAGAACATTGCCCGGAGCAGGTTTCGAACCAGTGACCCCTGGAGTCCTGCCAGAGTCCTGAAGTAAAAACGCTTTAGCCTACTGAGCTATTCCGCCGAGTACACATTCTTGACGTATTTTATACCTCATATAAGCAATCTTCGTAGTTTCACAAAATTTAACGACAAAAACAGAACTCTCCAAATTATTCAATCGTTTCGCGTTGCAACGCTTTATAATTTTTAGGTTTTAAAATCGTCAAAAGATGCATATAATGGCTAAATAAGAGCATGTTTAATGTTCAGTATTACTGTTTCCTCACAAATATCATAACTAAAACGAAAACTTACGAATCTGAAAAAACTTTTTTCAATTTTGTCAATTTACCAAAGCGTGAAAAGATCCCTTTAAGGTGCACAGTCTGTGTTTTCGATTCTGCATGTGCAGAACACGTTTTTATAGAGATTGACCGTCTTTTTAGGGTTATAGAGACACCCAGAACTTTTGCGGCTACATTTAGCTGTAGAAAAAAGAATCATATTTGAAGAGAAGTTCAAAAAATTTATAAAAAAAAACAATCGACGGATGAGATTTACTTTTCAGTGAATCTGTTACCAAAACAAACACGTGGACTCTAGAAGAAATGGTCCCGGGAATAGAAGAGTAAATGTGTTTAGCTAGGGAATATACGATGCTGAAATATTTAAAATAAAAGAACCTATTAGAAGAATAGCGTTCAGATCTAACTACGAACCAACAGATGAGATAAAACAGAGCCTAAATAATTTATGTCTAATATAAAACATAACATATATACATTTATATGATCACAAAACAAAGTTATTTCATATAGTAGCAATACATTTAAACATATTATACAAGGTATGCTAATATAAACATATTTTTACCTTAAGTTTTCCTTTAGATTCAACAACTTTTTATGTGTACTTTTGTGCTTTGGTTGTTTGTGATGCTTATAAAAAAACAAAATTGGAATATAAAAAAGACAAATTGCATGAGTTGGGTAGAAACAACTGGACTCGATTTTAAAAGTTTAATTTCTTTCCATTTATTTTCAAATATGTTTAGTGTATCATTGTCGAGGGCTACTTCTTTTTTTTAATTTGAAACTCAATATTTGAATAATTGATAAAACAATTTATAGTTTTTCTGTATTTCATGCTGAATATGAAATACTTCGTTAATCTAATAATGCAATTCACAGCGTTATTAACCTCTAGTATTTTGAAGGACTTTACCCTTAAACTGATTTCTAAGACAGTTTAAAATGTAATTGTTGTTTCTCTAAAAAGGAAAGGGTGTCAATGGGTTCCATAGAGTTTGAATATGTTAACACTCCAAGAAAAGATGAAATACTGTAGCAATGTGTTCACTACATAAATCACACCAATTTGTGTTGGACAGGTTGGCCTTAAAAATATATGTTTTTGTAGCCAGGATTCTCTGGATGTATTTATATTGAACATTTCTCAGTTTGCTATCATCAGTTTCAACACCTTGTTGGTGTAATGCGGATGCTGTCCATGGCGATATCGCTTTTGTAGCTTTTACCAATCCTCGCCTCAAATTCAAACTGAAAGAACATAATAATTAATTAAACTACAATTGTATTGTGGTTTATTATTGCGTTGCGAATACATATTACCATTTATTATTTTCTATGATCCAGCCTTTGTAAGTAAGAAATGAATAAGTCATTCAAGGAAGGCTAACAGTAATGCTTTACGGAATCCACTAAGACATGATAATATATTTCTTACTTGATAATAATGAAAGTCAAACCATAACGCAATAAAAATGCAATTTGTCAGAAGTCGTTTCTAATTGATATTATCTCAAGAAACAAATTATAATAACAGTAATAAAAACACATCATACAATTTGATCCAATATTTACGATTGAGTTTTTATAAATCGCATATACACGGCATATCGTATGATTTCTCTAGAGTAAGTCGTATAAGTATACACACTGTTCATAATTGTATAGTAATTTTTCATTCCGATCACCTTAAGCGCGTTTTTTTCAGTAACCTAATTAAATAAACTTATAACAAACGAAATCGTAACAATCTCAGAAAACACTTACATAGATCAGGACATCCTTCCATTTGGTAACGTTCACGTTTATGCGCACTTTCTTCCACTGATTTCCCTGGTCGCCAGATTCTTGAAATATTTCCCTGGACGATGTTTTCGATGAGTGCATAGTGAGCGTTAGAGAACCCATATCCTCGCCGTACATGTGGTAGAAAAACTCAAAGCAATACAAACCGGAGAAGAAGTTTGGAGAGCGCAGTTTTGTCAATTGCTTCATGTTACCTGAGGCTTCGGCGTAAATGTAATGACCTGCATTGAATGATGATTTTTTATAGTATCGGATCATAAAATTTGTGCATAAAATGTTTCGTGTTTTGAAAGTCATCAGAAAATATGTCAATTGAATGTCTTTAAATGCACGTAAAACCCTGTACATATGCATGTTTAGTATGTTATACCTGAGACGGATCCCGTGGAATCAAAACTGGGTCCGGTCATTCCTGCACTGTCGCTTGAACCATTAATTCTCTTGAAAGAGAAGGTACTTCCGTTACTTTTCGTCCAATCGCAATTGTCTATCTCAAAGTCGCACGTGCTTTCCGTCACATTTATTATGACTGAAAGTTACAGAAGAATATCCATATCTCATCGAACAATCTAAGAGATACAGTCTGCAAAGCATTTTGTATACTTGTAAAACTATTTAGATTTTGAAACAATACTAGCATGGTACTGTGAGATATAACAATATTATTATAATTTCTTTTCATGTTCTTAATTAACTTTTGTGAATGATTTTTAGATTTAGTTAATTAATGGTGGATATGTTTACAAAGTCTATTGCTATATTCGTTGCAAATACAAACGAATGTATGTATGATAATGGAAAATAATTTTTATTGATAATTACACATTACTATAACTCAGTTATAACAATATTAAACAATTTTAATGACAATTGTACAAACATATTGTAACATAAGATATATTTTAACCCATTTATGCCTAGCGTCTAGAAAAAATTCCTTTAAGCAAACAGCGTAGACCCAGATGGACGCCGCATGATGCGGCGTCTCATCGGGGTCTGCGCTGTTTGCTTAAAGGAATTTCGGTAAGAAATATTCTAAATATAGAAATAAATAAACTAGACATCCCTTATTTTGGAAATACATTGATCCAATATAGAAGGATGGGAGAGTCCACTAGGCATAAATGGGTTAACTCACTCGTATTTAACATTTCCCCGGCGCCTTTCAACGTTATGACCTGACAGTGACCTTCGGGAAATCTGGGTTCATCCGTTTCTCTCTTGTATTTCAAAGTAGTTTGACAGTAGTCACCCAAGTTTATCCCGAAGTACGAACTATGCTGCTCCAAGTTCATCGTTATCGACAAGCTGCATGTCGAATTTTCATTGTCTGTGCAAATTGTGTAATTATTAGAATTTAGCGGCATGTTTTCCGGATACAAAACCGCCATTTTATGATGATAATATCCCAAAATCTTTGGAGGAATCCTTGCAACCATGTCGCGCCAATGGATGATACGCCAGCTGTTTGGAACTTTGTTGTCGTGATTGAAAGCGTATCTTGTGTCTCCAACTCGCGGCATGCCAAACGTGTACAGTGACATGCGCTCCTTTGCAACAACTCCCTTTTGAACTAGAGAGTAGGCAGTTAAAGATGCCATAGCGCCGCCAAGAGAATGACCTGTAACCACTATTTCGTACGTCTTGTATTCTGTGGCTAGTTTTTTTACGCTTTCTTGAATACATGGATCATATAGCCTGTTAAACGCAAAATTGAAATACCTATGAATTTTTCCGTCTTCATGTGTCAATACCCAATCTGTATCAGCCGACTTGCCCGAAAAAGCTTGCTCCGTAAGTTGCATGAATTGTGTCGTTCCTCGGTAACCAACGAGGATAGTGCGATGACGATGTGATAAAGCAGTGTATACAAAACACTCCTTGTAGTCAAACCACCTCTCACACTTTCTCCCTATAGCTTCCATAATCTCGAAATCGTCGTTTGGAAGAATATGTTTGATGCATTTTGACAAATACTCTGGTTCGGCGTATGCAACAGCGGACAGTTTCGTGAACATCAATGCCTTGCTTTCATTGTATTTCTTGTCACTTGCGGAGCTTTTACATAAAGAACGTTCTTTAATGTTCATGTCGGAATCGCAAGGGTTGTTGAATTCATCGAATATGTGGCACTGATTATCTAGTGAGCACCAACGGCATTTGATGTCTTGTTTTGGTGAAAAGGTATTCCTGCTCGTACATGATTCGCACGAACTTTGGGAGCCGCATGATTGGGTTGAAACTATAACAGCGTTCAAATAGACCACTGACAGCAACCAAGCTATTAGACAACTGTTATCCATTTTGTGTATCATATGATTTAATGGTGCTTTTTTTTAAAAACGTCGCACCGTAATACAACTTCAAGTCCTGAGTATCCAGTGTGTTAACAATGTGTATTGATATGTATTAGACACATCATTTAAAAGCGAAAAATAAAATGGAAAATTAGCCACGAAGACTTAAGGTCCACTCGTTTATTATACACATTAACTGTTTACAATCCTCAATGATCATACTTTCGACATAAAGTCACATGACAAAACTAGCGTTTATTTTATTAAATGGGTATTCCATATATCACCAATCTGTAAAATGTATACCACACAAGTGTTCAAAGCCAATGAATAGTTGAAAAGCTCTTTAATCCTCTGTTCAGTTATTGGTAGATCGTAGGTAAGTCTATTCAATTTATTTTCTAATGTGGTGACAGTGGGTTGAGCTAATTGTTCATGCTATTTACTTCCTGTTTAGGAAATTTATGTTCCGCGCTGCGAAGCGGTGGTTTTCATTGCATAAACTTGTTGAAAATAATCCAATAATAAGAATAAAAAAGCGTTTATGCTTCAGTGCTATTATCGATTTGATATCTGTTAAATCAATAACATAAGCAGTTTCGGATTTTAAAAAAGTATTATTCTCTGCACTATAAACATGTAGATCTATATTTCAATCCTAGGTCAATATGTTTTAAGGTTTTCATATGTCCGGGTTTATATAAACATTTTGCTAGCAAAATGCCCAAATAATGCTGTTATTAAGGAAGCATACTGCATGTAAGCTTTATTATTTTTCAAAGCAAAATATAGGAGAACACTACAGTGTATATGTTTGTTTATGTTCTTCACGTTGGATTTTATGACGCTGCATGATTGCATATGATAATAATTAAGTGACAAGAACACCAATTCTCAAATTTCTATAAAATCCCCATGTTTAATTGTATATGATTGAAGATTATTAAATATAAAATCTTATGTTTGAAAAGCTTTATAAATAACGAGATAATTGTCATTGGTGCATACCCTTATAAAAGGAAAAACAACATATTCATGTAATCACACGTAGATGGTTCTCGTCATATAGGTTATTGTATTTAATGATACGAGCGTGATTTGAGTGCTTAAGACCTGCTTGTAAGCTCCTGTCGCCTTTTTTGGAAGAAATTTAAAAAGGCGTTCGTAATATTGCGGTTTGAAAACAATTTTTTTCTTTAAGTCAAAGATGTTTCTGTTGCAGATAAATATGGAAGCTGGAATGTGAAGATACGGTTATCGGAAAGGATATGGGCAGATGGTAGCGAGTAGAAAAATCTAAATAAAACTACACCATCAACAGCACACTAGGCTGACGACAATAAACTTGTACTGACTGGTGACCAACATATGATTAACACAAATAGTTGAACAGCATTCAAGAACGATGGGTAAACGTTGAACAATAATGAAAATTGTAGTATATATCACTATGATTTCAAAACTCAAAAGTTTCAGTGAAATTAACATGTGTTTAGAGGTTCACTTGTTTACCCATATCTGTTGGCAAATTATGTACCTTTTTCATGTCGCTTAAACTGAAGTAATTTACATATTAATAATCAAAGGCAGTTATTTGTTTAGTAGCATTTCCTGAAACATTTGAATATTCATTTGAACTGTACTTTAAATTATGAATAAAATTGAAGTCAGTTAAAGAAAAAGTATAATTTGCTTGAAAATGATTATTAAACCTACTTGATCTTTTGAACTACTCAATAAAGTACATGTATGACTTCTCAATAGTTTTAATCTCAAACGGCTCAATAACCGTTAAATATGTTGTGGTTATGGGGAAGAAAAGATTAGCAGTTTACTTCCTGTTACAGAAATAACTAAATGCCTCGATCTTCGTAGAGCCTACATCAGATTATAGAGTGATTAACATGTATTTGAAATTGTGTTTAGCTTTAAACGAACAGTTAATCAATAGCGACATCTGAAACAGCTTCGATTAGCAGGTATAATGAAGAAGAATAGTCGACTTGTATGTTCTGGATATTTTGGCGACGAAGGCATGATTTCTGATATGACCTGAAATCATTTAAAAGTTTCTATTAAAATTGCTACCGTTATTTTGTTTTAGGTTTATCAATGCTAAAACATACAGTCTTAGACTCTATCAGCGGCCACTAAGGCACCAAAAGGCCATGTGTAAGAGTTATTGTTAAAAGGGCTGTCCGGTAAGCGAAGTTTTTGGTACAAGAGCTTTATACCTTTGCGGTTTAATGTTAGCTTGGTTGGTGGTAACCATACCAAGCAGGTGGATGTTAATGAGGGGTCCGCGGTCCCTCACCCTCCCCTCTTAAAAAGGCACACGGCCTAGCAGAAGGCCACACCAAAATTGAATATATTTCAGAAAATAAAGACGTAATGAAAGCTCGAAGATACATTTCACACATCGCCCAGCTTCGTGACGCAAGTTAATTTGGTAGGATTGCCGGGACCCATCTTCTCACATAATGCAGACTTAAGCGCGACGAGACCTTATAAACTTTGAAACACAGCCACTATTGTTGAAAGAATTTGATTGTTGTGCACGTTTAATTGCGCCATTCGTTCAGTAGCTTAACAAACTACATAAGCGCAGTATTGTTACTGTACTATATAAGTTACAAAATTAAGTTTGAGTAAAGTTTCATTTAAAAAGGAGCGCTATTTATATGCGATATATTGACCAACTTGCTACATATAACAATAAGCGGTGTCGGGGTAGGGGTATTCTTTACTACTGTGATTAGCCCTTGTTACGTCTGTCCCGACACACTTTTAAGCGATGGCAGCAAGACATATATGCAAGCATTTAACGCGGCTTTTTCGCCTTACTTGTTCGATACATTGATATGTATCTTCAATAATTATCCACTTCTCGCACGGGTTTTATTACTGTCTTTACCTGGAGTTAATTCTTGTGAGTACTTCAATTAGATATTATTATACTTTGCATAAACTAACATACTAGTTGTAAATTTCGATTGTTATGATTTGAGATGATACCACCAGAAAGGAGAACAATGAACTCATTTATGTGGATATTAAACTGCCCACAATGTCGTTCACGTTTGTAACTCTAAACTTTGTAAACTTTTATTTAAACAAAACAATATGTATAGTATTAAGTTACAGTAAAGCATGTGTTTGTATTGATTATACACATTGTTTACCAATTAACGGTGGCCATACACTGCTAAGATACGATAATGTAAACCAAACACATAGAATAGTTTTTCTATGTTCAGTGACTTTCTATAATATTTATGGCCAATCGCACCTCTTCCGGGTTGAAGCGGTATTGATTTTGAACAAATCGACGTATATAAATATCTTTAACAGATTACACTATTCAATCAGAGTTCGAATGAATAAATACCTGCCTGCATAAACCATGAAAGACATGTTCAAAAGGGTTTTGATTGAATTATAAAATGCTGTTCAAATACACTAAATACACTTTATTGACATATAACATTCAATTTTGAACTGATTGTTAATTTTATCAAAAGCAATAACATTTTAAATAGCGTAAAACATAATGTTAATGTTTTTTTTCACTAAACAGTTGTTTTATCGTTTCATTATTGACATTAATAATCGACACTTAACTGGTTATCGGTATAAAACTAACAGATTTGTAGTGGATCTGCTCGAGCTTGGCATGCCCATGTATATGCTGATATCCGATGGTACGTCTTATCGATTGAGAATGCATATGATCTAACGAGAAGTCTCGATATATCGTTCCAGTCTAAGCACCACAAAGGTACAACCAATCGTTCAGTTTCGGTATCGGATCAATTTTACTCAGAATAACAGAGACGTTTACATGTGAAACTGACCGTTTGTCAATAGCCTTAGAGAATTTTCGCGAAGTATGCAGGTACCCATCGAATGGACATGCGATGCAGAAATGGTTCATTTGCAAATAGTGAAAATATGATATCAGTTTAAGATAAACTTATCTCACAATAAGCGAACAAGCAAGCATTTTATGTAGACTTTTTTAAAGATGAAAAGAGAGTAAGATTGACATTAAGTCTGTATTAAAAGAGTCCACCGTTAGGTACAATAATCTACAAACCACTCTGAAAATATGTATTTATTGCAAACAACGTGCGAAAGAATGCAAGAATTAACAGGAAGTTGAAACAACCCTTTTTCCACAACAGTGTCACATTCGAAAATCGATCAATTATTGCAGTGTTTCTCTTGTGCATTGAATATTTCAATCGAATGCTTGCTCGTTGGTGCATGTTATTTCACGTATCCATTTAAGTATTTTTCTATTTATTAAAAGCTCTTGGCGTTATCAACAATCTTGAAAATGCCATTGTTTTGTTATAACATGTCGGAACACCTCAGTATCTATTGTCCAATAACTTGCAACTCGTATGAAGATCAGCGATAAAAGCGTTAAACGTTAAGTCTGTATTGTGAATCGCGTGTCCTTATTATCTTCGACACGTTTATGTGCATAAAATAAATGTACATTGTCAAATTAAACATTATATTCTATAACTGCAAATATTCTAAAATAATAGAATAACTACTACTACACATAATGAATGCTTTACAGCAGCTTTATCGCTATACATCCAATGTACTACGCGATTATGTTGAGGGAATATTAAGTAGTTTAAGAAAGATTCCACTGAACCATCATTAGGCTGCTCATTACCCATCTAAAGCCGAAATGACGTATGAGCTACGGTGAACATTCCTTAATAAAGAAAATGTTGAGCAAGTAAGGACAATTTTGGGTGTTTCATTATTCATAAATGTCTGATTCCTAATGGTAAACAGACTGTTAAACAGAAAGCCAGAATCACTTAATTCGCAAACAGGTGAATTATAAGCTCCCGTCGCAATTTTCAGAAGAAAAAAATAATTCGTTGATTCCCAGTTTGTTCAGTTGCAAATACGTCGTTAGAAAAACTGAAATGGACAAAATTAAGGTTTTGGAACTGGTCGAACATATAGAAAATAAGCAATTTGTTGTTAAAAGTTGCTAAAATATGCTGAAATCGAAACGAAAAATTGTCCCAAAGTATTCAAATAAATAATGATGGATATTTTAAACCAACTAATCGGAATATGTGTTCCCAACTTTTAAGGAAGCTTCAGGCCTCGTTATTTAAAAAAGTGTCTTTAGCTTGATTTCATTTTTAGCGGTTCTTGATTTACGAAAGGCTTTGAGGTTCGGTCACTGATCTAGACGACCAGTTAAACCTTGTTAAACTACATTTAATTGGTATATACGTGATTGTTTGACAAATATTTGGTCATGGATTGAATCCTTTGTGCATATACATATAACGAAAAATCACCACAAATAACAATACGTTCAACACTTCGAACGAAAATGCCCCCTTATAAGTATATGTGACTACATTGATTAAAAAGAACATTTGTGTGATGAAAAAGTATTCTACTGGATATGTGTGTAATTGTCTTTATAACAAGCCTTTTTTTCGCATACTGTTCCAATTATATATAAGATCATTCAATCTAATTCATATTACATCACGCTTCTATTTAAAAATATGTAAAAGCCCAAGCAAACTTTAACGATGCAATCACTTCTCTGCCGTGCAGTTGTTATCAATGAGGGTTCTCTAAGCATTGTGTTCCTGCTGTTTTGGACATCATCCTTTTGCGATACTGATGTCGTCTAGAACGATGTCGATGGTGAACGAATTTCATATCTTCGCCTTAAATTCGAACTGCAATTGTTAAAACATTTTTATTTCATGTTTGGTCTTTTGACAAGCAAAACATCACTTAGGTAAAAAGTTCTATTTCCTAGAGAGTCTGCTTTTACGTCGGCGCTAAAACGGTTCCACTTAGTACCATATTTGCTGAATGTTTCGTTACTTTTATTTCTGTAGTGTACATTAACAACGTCAAACTTCCTTTAACCTTAACACCAAACACGTTGTATTAGTACTCTATGCAATTCGATCCGGCTGAGAAATAAGGGGAGCGAAGTTTGGCGATTTGTCCCTCGTTATTACTTGCATCAGAGAATATCTAGTAACCAAAATCAACGTAACGGGGATGCCGTGATTTAAAATGAAATTAATTAGGCCATGTCTTAATAGGGGTCTCCATGCATTTCCCCCCTCCCCTTGGGATTAATTTTCACCTTTACCAAGTTGTTCAGTAACTCAAGTAAGTAAATGTTTTTACTTGTCCTCAAAGATAAACTCAAAAGAAAGTGTTCCTATCAACCAGTTTCAATGACAACCGCCACTCAAAATTGGAAAACGGACTAGGGCGACTTTATTACATCATTATTATATTAGATCCTATCGTAATACAAACAAATTAGTGTTTAAACAAAGGCTACACATTGTTCTTTATTTAAAAGACCAAATTATATATGTATCTTATTTGCATATTCATGAATATAAATGAGAAACAAACACAATCGGGGAAAAATAGACAAATATCACTATATAGACTGAACAATTTTAAGTACATATTGTTTTCAGTAATCTGTGAATGTCAGCATAAGCCACTACATGCAGACATTTAAAAAGAGCGATATAAAGGACATTTCTTGAAGCTAAATAGATTTAACATTCCCCGAAAAGTGGGTGGGGTAAACATACAAAACAAGAAAAATACATAATCTCTTTCTATTAGTTATTTAGTTGCTCATTGCTGCTTTTTCTTGTCCTTTAAATTTAAATACATTTTGTGTATACTGTTTAACTATCTTCATCGCCAACTCATTCCGTTTCAGTATCACTTCATCAGTGTCATTATCTTCTTCAAGTTCATTTGCAATGTCCTCCATTACATACACAATTTGAGGCGGAAGTATATCTCCATCAATCCAATGAGGTTCAATCAGGCCTGTATCAGTGTTTTTAGTCGATCCATGTCCTTCCGTTGCAAGTAGTATATCTGGATCGGGTATGTGTGACCTTTTTCATATGCCAACTTGATAATTCATTCTACGGATGTGTTGCAAGAGACATTCCTTACAGGGAGGCAACACTGACAAGTCTACATTCTTTGACGCATTTGGGCTATCATCACAGACCTCCTTTATTTTAAGAAAACGCAATTTATCTACCGAGTCGTTTCTAGCATTTCCATACATGACACACGTGAATATATCCAATTCACCCACTACTTCGTTTGCAACTGTCCAAGTATTTTCTTAAGCAGCCATTGGAGCAACGGTTCGTGGCCTTTTTTCCATCAACTTAATAGGTTGATATGCCCCCTTTCTTTGAAAGCGCTTGTTGTGTCACAACCGCAGTATGCATGTATACCTAAAAGAGCTGATCTGAGCTCTTCAGTTAATCCCGTAGCTACTTCATTCATGTCGAATAGTTTTCTATGATTGGCAGCACCAGTATTACGATAAGATCTAATATAATAATAATGTGATATAGTCGACCTGGTCCATTTTCCAATTTTGAGTGGCGGTTGCCATGGAAACTGGTTGATATGAACACTTTCAATTGAGTTTGAGGACAAGTGAAAAAAAATACTTACTTGAGTTACTGAACAACTTGATATAGGTGAAAATTAATCCCAGCGGGGGTGTATGGAGATCCCTATTAGGACATGGCCTAAATGATCTTCAGATTTTGCTATGTACTTGTTATAAAAAGATGCGAATTCTGCCAAATACTTAATGTTTTCTGATGTTCATATCGGAATCGAAAGGGCTGTTGAATTCTTCAAATCAGTGGCACTTACTATCAAGCAATCACAATCGGCGATTGATGTTTTTATTGGTGAAAAGCTGTTCATGCCCGTACATGATTTGAAAGAACTTAGGAAAACAAATATATTGGTTGAAACTACAAAAGCTTTTAAATTGGCATCTGAAAGAAACTGCAAGAAACCGAGCTATCACACAAATTGAGCTCGTGGTCGACAAAAATTTGTATGGCGTTGTTATCCATGGTATTTACGTTAATACAATTTTCTCGTTGAATCCGGATGAACCACTATTGGACAACGCATATATACTTGCAAACAAAAAAGATTGTCCTATATTAGCTAGATTTTGTGCGTTAAAGAGTCGCGACGCAGTGTTAAATGCTTTTCGACAAAAGCGAAAACAGGGGAACGTAACCGGTAGGGTAGTGGAAGAAATACCGGAAAGGATCGTAAAAGCGCGCACCGGACTGTATCCCTTTCTGCAACAGTATATAGCAGAGAAAATATCCGCGAGATTTAAGATAGACTTACGTGTTCAACGTCAACACTAAAATGCTCAGTTTAGTTCCTAAAAAGGGGTCCGTCCAAAGCCAAAACTGCAGTGTAAATGTAAATAGGTTAACATAAACATGTATTGAAATATGCTCATTAAACATTCAAGGTCTGAAGAAACACGAAAATGGTGTACTGTTTTATAAATTTTGTAAATCGTTCGATATAATCGTTTTTTATGAAACCTAACGGAGAAGTGCAGATGCATTTAATCAAGTTTTAAGTGGCTATACGTGTTACTCAAATATGACGTTTTGTGGAAATAAACTAGGCTCAGAGGGCGTTACAGTTTTTGTGCGGGATTCGTTTAGTCAGCACTTTAAGCAAATATACGACAAGTTTAATGATTGTGTATTATTAAATGTATCGAAATAGTTTATATGCCTAAGCCAGGATGTAATCTTGTACTTTACATACATTCCGCCAAAAGATCACCAATTTACGAAGACATCACCACAAACGACATTGAAACTCTGCAGGATAAACTGCTTGCCATTTTATCAGACTGCCCATCACCGCACTGAGTAGTGGCCGGGGACCTGAACGCAAGGATTATTGACAAACTGGACTACATACCAAACGATGACGTCAATTTTATATTCGGTGAAACTGCATATCCAAGTGACACGTTCTGTGCGCCACGGAGTAATAAAGACGTTACGCTTAATAGGTTTGGTGTTGCTCTCTGTGAACTTTGCTCTGTTTTTGACATTCATGCATTAAACGGACGATCAGATGGTGACTAATTAGGCCAATTCACATGAACTGCAAACGGTGGGAAAAGTGTAGTTGACTATATATTGATCCCAACATCGCCCTTTGAGCATGTTAGTCACTTTGAGGTTGGGAGCAAAGACTTTTCGGATCACTTTCTGTTAAAACTGCATGTTAAGTTGAACAGCAAAAATACGCACCCAGTTGATTATTCAAACCTGAAAACTGCACACCATTTTAAATGGAATGAAGGCTGTCGTGGAACATTTATAGAACTTTTTGAAACGTAGTTTACCGCCTTTGAACGGTAGCCATCGCACGGAAACGCTGTTGAAAAAATAAACACAATCATGAATGTTTTTGAACAGGCAGGCGCATGAACATGTATGAAGAAGGAACGTTACCAAGAATGTAACTCAAACTCAGTGGTGGGATGCATAATGTTTGAATCTTAAAAACGAAAGTATCGAGCTTTAAGGACGTTTCGTACGACAAACACAAGTGGTGACTTCGAACAATATAAATTAAACAGAAATAAGTTTTAGCGAACATGTAACAAAAAAGTCACAATTACAGCGATCGAAACGTGAGCAGTTATGTAACAATAGCAACAATCCAACACAATTTTCGGACCAATTAAAAAAAGCTAATATGAGTAGAAACGATTCGAGTGATATGATTTCTGGTGATGATTTGTATGATTATTCTCGTAAATTATTTGACAATGCGGAAATGGATGGTGGTGACCATATCGACGCGCTTCCTGAACTAGCAAGGGATATTAATGCCGATTATTTAAACCGAGATATAACTGATGAAGAGGCTTTTAATAGCGTAAAAGATCTAAAAAGCAATACTGAAGCAGGTTTAGATGGTCTCTGTATAGAAATGTTTAAGGTCACTGCTGAACGAATTGTGCCATCTTTGACAAGAACTTTCAATCCTATATTTGAAACGGGTGTATTTCCAGAGAACTGGATTGACAGTATCATTACTCCCCTTCACAAAAACGGATCAACCTTAGAGTCAACCAATTATAGGGCAATTTCGCTATCGAATAGTATAAGCAAATAGTTTGTCAATATTAAAAGTACTTATGTCATGGTGTTACGAAAACATTGTCCTTGATGAATCACATGCTTGGTTTAGGTCGGGATACTCAACTATTGATAGCATATTCAATTTACACGCTATCATTCAAGAATATATTACAAAACAAGAAGGCCGTTTCTACGTATGTGGACTACCTGAAGGCTTTTGACAATTGCAATCATATGAAGATTTGGCAAAATCTATCGAGAAATGGTGTTAATAGTCGTTTTTTAAATATGTTAAAATCTATGAATAGTCAGATAAAAGCATGTGTAAAAGTTAAAAATGGCTTGAAAGACTTCTTTGACTGTAACATTGGTACAAAACAAGGCTGTTTGTCGCCGCCGATTATATTTGCCATGTTCATGAATGATCTGGTTAACTTTTTGGGATCCAAAGAAGGCGATGGAATATATGTCTCTCCTGAAATCGATAGATAATTTGTATTAATGTATGCTGGTGATGTTTCGGGGCTAGCAGGTACAGCTGTGCAATAGCAGCGACTTATCAATAAACAATATCGAAGTTTTCTGTGATTAATTTAAAATGAAAGTGAATCTGGACAAGTCAAAGATCATGGTTTTAAGAAATGGTGGTCGTCTACGCCGATATGAACACTGGACATACAAAGGATCAAATGTAGAAGTCGTGTCTTTCTATAAGTATTTAGGTGCGTACTTTACGCCGAAGTTATCATGGGCAATGACGAAGGAGACGCTAGCAAAACAAGCCATGAAAGCTTTAGGAAGCATTTATAGGTGGCAGAAACTTTTTGGATATTTTAGCCCAAAACAAGCGTTCAAAATTTGTGACGCTATGATTACGCTGATTCTTTGCTTCTCGGTCGAAATATGGGGCTTCCAGTATGAAGAATGTTTTGAAAAGTGGTTTAAACAAATCTGTGACAAATGTCTTTGTTTTGACTGAATGTGGACGGCTGGCTTTGTATGTGACATACACGGGTAAACTCATTGCATACTGGGTCAGGATTCTTCAGATGCCAACAAACAGACACCCGAGACAAATATTCATGCTGCTTCGAAACCTCGATTCATCAGGCAAACCCAATTGGGCTACACATGTTAAAAGAGTACTATTTGAGAATGGCTCTGGCTATATTTGGTTATCAAACGAAATCGAAAGTGCTTAAATGGTCATGTTCTAATTCAAAAACAGGCTTAAAGATTGTGCTCTGCAAAAACTCCAAGCTCAAATGGATAGTTTGCCTGAGGCGAAATATTATCGGAAATTCAAAACATTACTAAATGTTGAACAATATCTGTCAATCGAGTTGCCTTACGCATTAAAAAGATGTCCGACACGAGCTCATGATTTATAAAGGCCGACACGTGAACACACAGCATAATCATAGTTATTGTAAATTTTGTCTAATGCGACATTGTATAACACACTTACGTAATTATCATGCAAACTAGCTTTCATTTTAATACTGCATGTTTGTATTGCATTGTTTATTTATCTTTGATAAAGAATAATGATTCTTAGATTACTCTATTAGTATGTTACTAGTGTGCATGCTAACTAGCCAGAGGTATTCAATTATTAGGAAAATCATGTTTTAGTGGTAATACTGTATAATTATATTGTTTGGCTTTGATAATGAATCATACGCTGTGGCTTTCCTTTTAAATATATTTATACTTGCATTTTGATATTTAAAAAATTGTGAAATTAAAATGGATAGCAGTATTTGTTATACGAAAGTGCTTGGGTGTGTTGCATCATATTATTTTGTAATCTTTAAAGGGGCCTTTTCACAGATTTTGGCATGTTTTGAAGTTTGTCATTAAATGCTTTATATTGATAAATGTAAACATTGGATCTAAAACCCTACAGTAAAAAATCAAGAATGAAATTTAAAAAAGTAACCTTCAGCAGGGCTCGAACCACTGACCCCTAGAGTCCTGGAGTCAAAAGTCTACCACTAAGACCACTCGGTCATCCTTCCTGATACAAAGACAGGTGTGTTTTATACTTTATATAAGAAATCCTCGTAGTTTCACAAAATATTACGACAACAACAGAACTCCCCGAATTATTAAGTCCTTTCGCGTTGCAACGCTTTATAATTTTCAGGTTTTTAAATCGTCAACTGATGCATATTATGTCTTTTTTAGAGCATGGTAAATGTTCAGTATTACTGTTTCCTCACAAATATTATAACTAAAACGAAACTTTGCGAATCTGAAAAAAAATCAATTTAGTCAATTTAACCAAACGTGAAAAGGCCCATTTAACTACTCAGTTCATTTTATATAATAATGAAATTACACTGTCTATATTATGGGCTTGTGGCCTTTGACTGCAAAATAAATATTCGTATTCGTAATGAAATGCGTATTCATAACTGATTTTGTCCAATTTTAATTAACCGTGAGAAAGTCTTTTGAACTTATTTTCTGTTGTGATTACGTGATTTTCTTCTCAATCGGCACTAACATTTTGTTTAGAAAATAAATATTGTGTGCTGTGAAGTGTTGTTTTTAAATACGTTTAATTAATAACTTAATGATAAAAAATAATACGCATATATACAAGTATTGGTTTGATTTCTGTAAAATAATTTACTATGCGAAACACAACTGTGATTTTGAATTTGAAAATACAGTTGTACAGTTTTGGATTGTGAAACTTATGTTCTATAACCAACATTTTCCCTGTTAGACCAATATTAACACCAGTTAACGGATTTATGGAAGAAACTTGAAGGTTGTGATAGATTTTAAGTTCTTTAATGTGTTTAAATATTCAATTTTTAGATAAGTACATGATCATCAAATAAAAACCTGTGCCATCTAGCCCATAATAACGTTGTAGCAGAATCGCCTTATTTATTATTGCCATGTATGCTGCATCTCTTTTTGGAAGTGCATACACATTTTTTGAATATTGTAATCCAATTAAAATCACAATCTTTTGAGATGAATGTAATGTCTAAATTTTCATTTTAACTTATTTAAAAATTTTAATTAATCATAATTAACAAAGTTTTAATTAATTTCAATTAACAAAATTTTAAAATAACTATTGCATAATGTTATAAATGCTTAATTTTATGTAAGGAATTGTGCAGTCCATTTTCTGAAAATAATACGTCAAAGTAATAACAGTTTTACGCATTGGTTTCCAAAGGCACTACGTAAGCATATTTTCCCTGTTGTACTCCACATATTAATTCTTACATGACGGAGTCTTACCTTGGTATACTAATAAATAGAAAGAAAACAGTTAAGTCAGCTAAGAGAGTGAATACCACATTCCAATCTATATTGTTTTCCAAGTTTGGAACCAAGGGTGAACGTTCGAAGATTCGAGAAAGTTCCATCCACAGTTTTGACCCGAATAAATATGAATAAGTAGGTATATAAACGTGTCACGTGAGGCCACGTGGGATCACGTGGAATACGTATTTGGAAAAAGCCTGATCAAATTTCAGGGAGCTGCCCCTTAAAGAATATTTAAAGAACAGCGCGTGGCAATCTCGCCATCATGTGTTCTGATATCTTTCATGTTAGATGTTGCTATTTATCTATTTTCAAGCTTAAATTATTGTTTGATGCAAATAAATATATTTATACTTTAATTATTGTTCGCTACTTTCATTTTTTTGGTTGCACTGCATTGTAGGGTATTTAAGAAAGTTATGTGGCTGCACAATATCCGAATAAAAATATATATTGTTTATTTATGATTGTCGCTATTTTATAGGCATCATACTAGTAAAGCTAATAGTGCTGTTTTCTTATAAATAAATAATTTCTTTATTTTGTGATTTGATAAAACAATGTTAATGCTTGGTTAGTGAAATTGAATAATATTCTGTATTATTTGTTAATCTATAATGAGTATCAATATCGTTACATATATACTGTTTACACTACCGATTTATTTAATTATTTACATCTCTCATAAATCAAAGAATGTTAGCGCTTAACGCTAATTCTCAGAAGTCAAAGAATATTAGCGCTTAACGCTAATTGAAATTGAAATATGGTAGAAATACTATTCGTTAAGATCGTAAATCGAAAAATGGACAGTATTGTTAATTACTAGGAACTTAATAATTTATCATTCGCTAATGAAGATCCCGTTACCTATCATGCAAAACGGAAATAATGGAAAACCTTTTTGAACATAAAATTATTTGAAAAGCAGCGTACGATATATATTTCATTGTGTCTTGTAGGTTACATACTATTTTAATCAAGTGTAAGAATAACGTTACATAATTCTAGAGTAAAGTCTGGAGTTTTATACATAAAAAAACACATGAACTCAAAACACGCAACCAGCAAACGATGCATTGGTGGAAAGCAAACCCTGACTTTATTTATTTATTAGGGTGGATACCATGACATATCGATTACACAAATCGATATACAGATGCCACAAACTGTAGCCCACTAGCTGAATAATGATGAAAACAGTTTGAAAACTGAACTTTAAAGGGCAATTTATTGTGTATGCACGAAGTCGTTCACATGCTACCAACATTCTTATATATGAAAACGTACAGCGGTCACGCAAGAGAGGAAAGAACTGAAATGAAAGGCGAGAACATCTGTAAAACGTGAGAGATTTACAGCATTATAATTAAATGCATAAATTTGTTTAGCAACATTTGCCTGGAAAACTGGAATATAATTAAACAATTGTCTTACGTTAATAAATTAATTATTGATTTTTACGCTAATAAGATTATGTAAGTCCATTATCAAAGCTAAACACACGCAAATTATGACAAGACTGGAGTTAACGTATTCTTAAATAAATCAATATGTAGAAGTAATTATCCAGGAAGCCATTGTGAATATTTACACAATATGAATGATGAATATTAAATACAGAGATGGGTACATGTAAGGTAAAGTTTTTCGGATGGTTTGTGTTAAATTTCAATACATCTCAAAACTCGATGATAAACTACGCATGAAGGATAGAGTCCATTCGAGCAAATGTGTTGAGTCATTAACGCAAAGATTTGCTAGGTGAGATACGAATGCCCATCCGACCCCGGGAAACATAATGTTTTCCCCCACAAATTCTGGTTTAGCCCATATAGAGAACCTTTAAGATGAACGTCGCGATGGCAAACCAAATACATTTCTAGACCAATCCGACAGATGAACGCAAATGCTCCAAAATAACCCAGACATCTTGGAATCGATCGGCACCGACACTATTTTGTGCTTTGTAAAAAATGTTTGCGCGCAGACAACTCTAGAAATTGATGCGCTTTCACTTTATTACGATCGCCTGGTCCGAAGCACTAGCGCCGTTGCAAATTAATCGGGGTAACATATTAATTCACATACAAGCGGAATCTGGAAGGGCGGCCCGAAAATAGTTAAGTTCTCGTTTAAAAGTGTTTCTTAGTTTAAGAAACGACATATTGAAAAGATTGTTACCTCCTAGGTTGGTAATTGAATATTCATTTCTGTATTTAAAGCCAGTTTGGATTGACTGCATTGCGGAACTGCGCCCAGTGCATTCCGCGCATTCTCCACCAACCGACAGATTGGTTTGTTTGCCGTCTGTGATTCTCAAGTTTCTCTCGCCAGCCACTGGCAATGCTGGCAAATGACACGAACGTTCAAGAAAACGTTTTCAAATAATTATTTAAAAAACGTCGGTCGATATGAAAATATGTGGTATTTGTCAGGTCAGACAAATCATGTTTCTGGTAGGATCGGCATAACATTTATAACAAAAAAACTATAAATATTTCCATATTGTATTAAATATTTATAAATAATTAGTATTCGTCAACTTAACCATGTCAGCGTGGGCATAATGCTTGTACATAACGAATGAATTTCAGAATGTGTTTCTCGCAAAAGAAAGTGTGAAAGTTCAATGAAATTCTACATATTGCAGTCTCGAAAGGACGTATAATCACGAAAAAAAAGTTCGACAAATTTGTGTCAAAAAGCTTTGCCTTTTCTATATGTTCGTATATGTTTACTCCGGGCTTTATTGACCAATTTAAAAGGCACACATATAGTTAAAGTTATATGCAATAACATGTGTAATTAAGATGTGTGTTCTTGTCCTTGGTTGGAGTGCTCTTGTAATAGCATGCGTGGTTTCCATAACCACACGCAAATTAGGCGTACCGTGAAACCCGGGTTTTTTCACTTACGTATAATATCTCACATGACCTTCCTCTAGTCCGCAAAAAATGATCGGAGAAGCACTTTTCGTGGGTTTTGTTATTCTATATATCCTTTTCTTACCTTACGCCTCTTGCAGGTGGAAAGCTGAGAATGGAATTATTAATATTCTTATGAATGTGCTTGTCTTTCTGGCGGCCGTAAGAAGGCGTCTAAAACACACTACAAATAAATAAATGAAACATCACAAATGTTTATATATTTCTAGAATCTGTATAAACGAAACTAATTGGTCGTTGTGTTATCACAGCTTGTCTTTCATTTTGTTGTTATTAACTTACAACGGTATTTCATTACCAATAAGTTTCTTTATTGTGTCCTTAACCTGTCTTTACCACTAAGTAACTTAAGTCAACTGAAGCCTAAACGACTGTTGAGGTCTCTATTTATACTAGATCTATAATGACGTCACACCGACTAGTAAATGAACTACGTTATAACGAATTTATATGTCCAATGTGGCGGACAGGAACAAAAGGGTCTTGAAATATTCGCTCGTAAAATAACGGTTGTTTTGTGAAAGTGTTAAATTCAACAATTACTGTATGTTATTTTCAGTATATATATATATATTTGTTAAATTTGTTGTGAAGCACTTTCTTTATTTCTGTTATCAAAAATTTAATTGTCGAAATAACTATTAGATTTACACACACGATGTCTCTAAATTTAAATTGAACCCCAACATTAATATCGGTGTTGCTCAAACGCTGTACATTAAAACAAAAAGACTTGCATGTTGTCTCACGAACATAAAAACCGGGTATCCAGTAATTACCGAAACGAGCGCGATTATTGAAAACGATCTGTTAGAAGTAATTGACAACAAAAACATGAATAAAAAA
The DNA here is from genome assembly GCF_020536995.1 of Dreissena polymorpha. NCBI lineage: Eukaryota > Metazoa > Mollusca > Bivalvia > Myida > Dreissenidae > Dreissena > Dreissena polymorpha. The sequence continues at coordinate 89,028,672 of NC_068357.1, read as the reverse complement.
TCTACAAAAACGTTATGGTACTGGTACAATTATATAAAATAAAAAACACTATATTATGTGGTTGAGTACACGTAAAATACAACATAAAGTAGATTTGTTTAGTTATTAAACTAAGTAGACACATCACATATTGATTGTCAAGACCGTGTTCGCGTATTGCGGATACTGTCTATAGCGATATCGCTTTTGTAGCTTTTGTCAATCCTCGCATCCAATTCAAACTGAAAATTTATAATGTTGAATTTAGCTGCAGTACGATCTTGGTATATTATTGAATTAAAAGTAAACCGTAAAATGTAGCATTTTTGATTGATCGAACCTTAGTAAAGACAAAAATGAATCAGTCATACAAGGCTGGCTAAAAGTATTGCTTTACAAAATCGACTAAGAATCGATAATAGATATATAACTTAAAAAAATACTAGAAGTGGCGCGGCAGAGGCCGACGCGTATCCCCACGCTGCTTAGATGTTATATTAAAAGGCAATTTTGGGTGGGCAAGGCCAATGTCGGTGGGCCCCGGGATGGGTTATGTGGACATAGATGGTCGAGATAGACCGAGTTGTCATAAGAAATGTTCAGTATTTATATGAAATCAATTGGTTTATTAATGAAGAAGTTATGTTTAAACAAAATTTTGGGTACGAAAAAATTTGAGTGCGAAAATAAACGGGAACGAAAAAAAATGGGTACGAACAAATTTGAGTACGAAGAAAAAATGGGAAAGAAAAAAAAATTTGGTACGAAAAAAAATTGGGTTTAAAAAAATAAGGGTAAGAAAAAAATTGGGTACGAAAAAATTTGGGTACGAAACAAAATTGGGTACGAAAAAAAATTTGGGTACAAAAAAATAATGGGTACAAAAAAAATTGGGTACGGAAAAATTTGGGTACGAAAAAAAATGGGTACGAAAAAAAAATTGTGTACGAAAAAAAAATCGGTATTAAAAAAATTTTGGTACGAAAAAAGGTTCATACGAAAATAAATTTGGGTACAAAAAACAATTGGGTACGAGGAAAAAATTGGGTACGAAAAAATGTGTGTACAAAAAAAATTGGGTACGAAAAAATATGAGTACAAAAAATAATTTAGGTACGAAAAAAAATGGGGGTACGGGGAAGTAGTACCCGTGGACCTCTCGATAAATTTGAAAGAGGACTGGAACCAAGCGGTTACCTTTATCAATGACCCTGAGGTGGTTAATGTGGACATGGATGGTCGAGGTAGACCGTGTTGTCATAAGAGATGTTCAGTATTAATTTGAAGTCAATTGGTGAATAAATGAAAAAGTTATGTTAAAACAAAATTGCGGGTGGGCGTGGTCGGCCGCCATCTCCTATAACACTATTAGCACTAGAACCTTGAAACTTACACACATGGTAGCTATAGCATATGTGCGACGGTGCACTATTTGGAAGTTTGATCTGACACTGGGTCAAAAGTTATTATCATGTGCGTCGCATGTTGTTAGTAAAATGAGGGGTGTTTTTACCCATTTTACCCAATTATTTACCTATAACTTTTGACCTAGTGGTCAGACCAAAATTCCGTCGCCGTAAGGGTCGCACATATGCTCATAGCTACCATGTGTGTAAGTTTCGAGGTTCTGGTGCTAATAGTGTAGGCGGAGAAAATGGCCAGGACAGACGGACAGAAAGTGGAGATCAATACAATGTCCCCACGCTTTAAAAAGCGTGGGGATAATAAAGGTCAAACAGCCCTTTTATTCTACCAATACTGCTTGCCGAAGTTGTTTGTAATTGACAACTTACCGACCAACAGACAAAAAAGAACAAAAATCCATCATAAAAATTAGTCCAATATTAACGGGATTTGGTAATTATCAGTCGCATATACTCAGTATAGCGTATGTTTTCTCTGTAGTAAACATATCAGTCCAAGCGCGTTTGAATAATGACATAATTAAACGTACTTCTTACAAACGAAACAGCTTTAGTAAAATCAAAATTAATAAGAAATAATGAAGAGGTTGTATTACTTTATTTTTTAGGGGCATGGCATTTAAGACCATGAAGCTCTCAAAGTAATATCATACACATACTTACATAATTCCATTTGAGAACGGCCACGTGTATGCGCAGTTTCTTCCACTGATTCCCTTGTTAGACAGATAAGTGAATCATTTTTCTAGAAGAGGTATTCGACGAGTGCATAGTGAGTGTAAGAGAACCCATATTCTCACCGTAAACGTGGTAGAAAAACTCTGTGCAATACCGATCCGAGAAGAAGTTCATGTTTCCTGAAGCTCGGCGTAAATGTAATAACTTGCATTGAATGATAAGTTTATTTATTTTATTAATAACGTGAAAACCGTTTTACGCATAGCAATGATATTTTGGCATACAATATTACCATCTTTCACATTTTCATATATGTTATTCCTGAGAAGGATCACGTGGAATAAGAATTCAGCTCGGTTATTCCTGCACTGCCGTTTTGACCGATAATGCTCCTGAAAGCGAATGCATTTCCGTGAATTCTCGTCCACTCACAGTTGTCCTTCTCAAAGTCGCATGAGCTTTCCGTCACGTTGAATATGACTGCAAGTTACAAAAGACTACATTGATCTCATTGAAAAATCTAAGGGAAACTGTCTGCAAAGCATTTAAAATACTTGTAAAACTATTTAGCTTTTGAAACAACACTCAAATGGCACTGTGTGATATTATAACATGAATATTATTTATTTTATTACTGACGAGTGTTTAACATTTCACCGGCGTCTTTCAACATTATGACTTCAACGTGACCGTCGAGAAGTCATGGCTGATCCATTTCTCTCTTGTATTTCAACTCAGTTTGACAGTATTTACCTAAGTATATTCCACAATACGAAATATGCTGTGCACCGCACATCGTTATGAATTTGCTACATCTCAAATATTGATTGTCTGCGCGAATTTTGTACTCAGAATTCGTATCCATGTTTTCCGGATATATCACCGTTTCATGACCTTTAATGGAATTCATGTGAACGTGTACATTGACGTTCGATCTTTTGTAATTTCTCCTTTTTCAACGAGATAGAAGACCGTAAAAGATGCCATAGAAACGCTAAGGAAATGACATGTTACTACTATGTGGGACGTGTCGTATTTGTATTCCTTGTTTTTCGAATCAATTGTAGAGCCTTTGAATAGGAAGAACGTTTTGTATGTTCGTGTCTGAATTGCAAGGGCTGTCTATGTATTCAAATGTGTGGCACTGACGATCCAGTGGGCTGGTGCCTTTAATAGGATGGTTTGCAATATATGTAGAAATATTGCGAACCATCCTATATTAATCGGAAAATCAAAAATGTTATCAATGAAGATCGGTTGTTTGCGGCAAGTAAATGTCCGGAAGTTAATGTCATTTCAGATTGGCTAGACGTTTATTTATGCTAGTATTTTAATTAACCTTAGCATAACATCATAACTATTTACAAGACTTAACGACCTTTTCATTCGGAAGGTAATATCAAAGTTATATCTTTGTTTTTTCTTGTTTTGTTACCTAAAATTCGGTATACTTTTACGATTGCGTCATTTTATTTTAATTAGAAAGATACAATTCGTTGCTGTTGTTGTGTTGTTGTTGTTGTTGTTAGATTTACGCAAAATATTCCATACACGCTTTATTTTTGAGCACACGTTTTGCAGTTGCAAATCCTTATTTAAATTATAAAACTAATTTCAATAAGAATGAAAAATAATTTGCTGATTAATATCAAAATGCTGTTATATGACCCCCTCTCTTGGCGCCCGAAATTAACTATAAGTTAACGATATTACAGCCCTCGACAGTCTTCTGCAAGAAACAAGACAATAATTTATCTGTTAAAACTGTTTTATGTAATGTTCCCTTTAAATAAATACATTTAAAAAAGTATGTTATCTCGAAATCAAATACGACGATATTCACTTTAAAAACAAAACAAATGTTAGGAACATATTTATTGGAATGATGCCATATAAGAAACAAGCGGAACTACGATAATTTAATAAAAAGTTCGTTCCCATCCACGTTTTAAGGGAATTGTTATTACAAACTGGCATTTTTTTCAAATGTCATTAGATATGATTGTTTTATAATCTTCAATGTTTTTCAATAGACTTAACTAGTTTTTATATTAAGAAAAATATGAAAAAAAGTACGACGACGGTTTTCGGACTCGTAATGTCCCGATCGTCAAGCGGATGCGCTTCCACAGCGCCATGCTGCCGGTCTACCACTGTGGCGAAGCATAACACATCTATAACAGAGGTCTGCCTATTTACAGAGGAGTCCGGAGATAGCCGATGTATCACGATTGATTTTCTTAATGAAAATTTTCTGTAATTAGGTCAAACCGCTAAAAAATTTCGCAGCGAGCAAAGTCGAGACATTGAGCGAATATTCGATCAAATAAGAAATAAACATTAGTTTCTTTCTTGCTGATATGGCTTGAAAGTGACCGGCAATTAGAAAATTAGTACAAGTAATAAAGGGTATAAAACGGCAAAAAATCTGCCTCGGCATAGACGTTGCCATCTTGACTATAACGTGATTTTGCCAATAATAAAATTGTTTTTTTGAATGATGTAAGTTTAATCTTCTAGAACGTTTTTTCACTAAAAATGGTCGTACATAACTGCACTTAAAATGGTTCTAGAAAAATTATCAGAGGAAAATCTTCGAAAAAAAGTTTCTTGGTTAAAAACTGAAAGGATTTAAAAATTCGATGTTAATTATCTGATATATTTCGTCTGCCAACTTTCTACTACACCCGGGCATTTCACCGCAATTTTTCTTTTAATCGCCTGGACCAAATTTTTTCAAATTGTGGTATTAGTGCGTGGGTACATGATTAGCAGGAACCATTTATCAGAGTTTTAATTGACAAGTGCCAGCAACCAAGCTTCTAGAAAATTGTTGTACATTTTCTGTTTCATTTGTTGTTATGTTGCATTTATTAAGCATTGTCCAGTACTACAACTTCCAAAAATAATAGTTCACTCTTGTAAAAAAAAATATAGATTTGTTTTAAGGATTTCCTCGTGTTATACGTGGTTAAATGCGAAAAATAAGATGTTTTACATAAATAACCACCACGACGACCTTAGGTCCATTCGTTCTATATGCAAATTAGCTGTTTCAAACCCTAACTCATGTCAAATTGACTTTTAATAACCCCCAAAAAGCTTGCATAAATCTTATGAAATGTGTGTTCAATATGAAACCATCGGTAAATAATACACAACTTGTCAAAACCGATGAATAGACGTTAAGCTTTCTTTTCTTTTGTTCAGTTAATGGTTCATCGTTAGAAAGTAATTTGGATGTAGTTTTCAGTTGTGGTTAAGCGTGGTTGTGCGAAATGGGCATGATATTTACTTCCTGTTTAGGAATTAAAGTTCCGTGCTGCGAAGCGGTAGCTTTCAATGAATAAACTTGTAGAACAGAAATAATGGCTAAGAATGAAATGGCGTGTATACTATCTAACTATTATTGATTGGATAGACAATTTTGAATGTTACTAAGAGTTTTAAACGCAAATAAATACAATTATGCTCTTAACCAAACCACACAAGAAAACGAAATATTTTCAGATTAAATTTATTTGTTGCATCAGCGATTTAATTGATGATTACGCTGAATGAACTCTTATTCTCAAAATGTATTAATGTAATGTATATTTTAAATTGTAAATGGGTTAAGGATTAAGAAGTTTAACATTATGTGTAATAATTAATAACGATACAACAGTGAAACTTGAATATTGGTTGATTTATTGTTTATAAACTAAAATCAGAACAATTGTAATAACCTTATATATATACTCTGTCGTATAGTTAATCGTTATTTACTGAAACGAGCATGTTTGGAGTGCTGGCTGAAACGCTGTTTTGTAAGCAACATATTACGAGAAAAACTATTGATATGAATTCTATATTGTGCAAGGTTCCACAGAACCAACTTGAGGCTACACAACACCCTTTTAAAGCATCAAAGACAAATTTGATACGAGACAATTCCTTAAGAGAGAAAATGTTGTGCAACTAAGCACCATTTTAAGTGTTTAAAAAGTCATTAATGTCAAATTTAAGCTATATTTGTTTAAATAGAATGTCTATAAAATATTACACTATTGCTACTGGAAACCAGACTGTTACACTTTAAGTCGGAATCGCTTAATTCGCAAACAGATATATAACCAGCTCTGGTTGCCATATTCGGAAATTTTAATCATTTGACTGAGAATTATCTCTGTTGTAGATACGTTTTTCAGAAGCTGGCATGTTAAAATGCGGTTTTTGAGACTGGTCGGACAAACAGGAAATAATCAATTTGTTGTTGAAATTTGCTAAAAATAGGCCGGAAGCGAGAAAAAAAAATCACAAACTCCTGGAATAAATCAAGCTAGCTAGTTTACACATTATTTGAAGTATGTTGGCCCTACTTATAAGAAGCAACATGCCTATTGATTTAAAAAAAATCTGTTTTGTGTGTTTTCATGTGTGGCGGTTCTTGATTTCGAAATGACTTTGAGGTTTGATCCCTGATCTAGATGGGCAGAGATGCCAGAAACTTGTATCGACCCCTTATGCGTGGGTGCGTTTGTTATGCTCGTTCTTTTTACCGGTAAATAAATAAGTATAAACCACGGTATCCACTGGTGCCTTTTATCTCTAAAGGTTGACACAAATTTTTAGAATAATGCTACGCAAACAGAATATATACATTTAATTATACATTTTCATCTAGTAAATTCAAACTAACGACAATCCTCGTTTCCGAACAACGAACAGTAAATATGAACAATGTTTCACGATAAAGATTAACAGGTGTATACCATACCAAGATTCTATAGACTCTATTTAAACGAAACTTCATAAACCAAACTTAAACTAAATTAGAAAAAAATACTATCTACAGATATATATGTTATTTATTACAATTTACATAAGGTGAGCTGTAACTTGTGAAGTCTTTCTAGCGGGTGTAAGAACTTGATAGGTGAGTCAAAGATATGTTTTTATAAAACACGCTTAAAACAAAACAACACAAACAACACGCACCACACTAGAAAAAAACCCCGATGACAATGTACATGTATTGCCACGGCTATAGACCAACAAATGATTAACAAACCTTAAACTTCAATCAACTAACACATACTGTATTTCCAACGTTGATTACTAATGAAAACTTCATAAGTTTCTCACTGAATATGATACCATGGCTTCCAAATTCAAAGGTTTCAGTGAGATTAATTAGTTTGCACTAGTCCACTTTTTACCCACATTTGTTTTAAAGTAATGCGCCTTGTAAATGTAGCTCAAAGGTGAATGCATTACACAATAATGAAATACAATTTTAAAAAGCAGCATTTGCCTGAAAATGTTTTATATTCATTTGAATGTTTCCCCAAATTATTTAAGTGCATTATACGAAAAGGAAATTCTTGATTGGAATTTATGTTAATTATACAACATCGATGTATATACCAAAAACTTAAAAAAAATATCGCCTAACGATGTAAGTGTTATAAATTATTATTTCAACGCAAATTTTAATAATGATCTTTACTACAAGTGCTGTCTTTTTCATTCACGTTTTACCCCATATCTAGAATACATTAAATGCAATTTACATTGCATCACGTTTTTACCTAACGTATATTATAGTCAAACGCAAAGACCAACTTGAACGAATGTTTATCATTTGGTGATGTTTCTGTTATGTTTTCCTGCTATTTTGGACATCGCCCTTTTGTGATGCTTATGTCATCGAGAGCGACGTCGCTGGTGAACGAATTACCTATCCTCGCCTCAAATTCGAACTGCAATTGAAAGAAAATGCGCATTCTTATTAAGCACATTTGGTAAATAGACGAGCAAAAATGATACTATGATATTATTCGTTTAATCAGTTGATAAAATTAATGAAAGCTTCACTTACGTGAAATGTTCCATTACGTAGAGTGTCAGCTTTTACGTCGGCGCGGAAACGATTCCATTGATCACCAAGTGAGACATAATTGCTGAATATTTCCTCACTTTTTGTTTCTGTTGTGTACATCACCAATTTTAAGTTCCCTTTATACAAAACACCAAACACGTGGTAGTAGAACTCTACACAGTACGATCCGGCCGGGAAATTCGGTGAGCGAATTTTGGCGATTTGTCCCTCGTTATTACTGGCATCAGCGAATATATAGTAACCTAAATCAACGAAACGGGTATGCCGTGAGAAAACACGAGAGCCCTGTTCAGATCATGCTATGTGCATGCAATGAGAAAATGCCATGAAGTTGCGTTTTATATCTTTTGACAAGTTTGAAAATTCCACAAAAAAATATTTTTAGATGTCGCATCATCACATTAGTATGGTAATCTCTATTTCGAAGCAAAACTAGGGGTTATTCATTATAAATAAAATGTTCAAATATTCAAAAAAAATATATTAATTTATAAGAAAGATTTATTCACTATATAAATTGATCTGTCGTTTTTTTAAATTAAAGGTGATCATTTGATACAGTTATGCTGATAATATATATTTAAAAATATGTGCATTATGCACAGTTGAATTTACAATTTAACAATTTTGCCAGTATTTGAACGTATTTACCTGATAAAGATTTACGTCTATCGTATGCCGGTCCTGTTTTACCCGCTTCATCGCTCGGTCCTTTGATCCTTTTGAAGGAGAACGTACTTCCACTGGCACGCGTCCAGTCACAGAAGTCCTTTTGAAAGTCGCAAACAGAGCTTGTGAGTGTCCTTATTTCTGAAATTGAAAATATAATAATGGTATGAAATTAATGTGTATGATGCTGGAGAATGGCCACAGAGAGTATTCGCCTTTTTGCTTTTCTTACCACTAATAACTAAAAAGAAGGTGAAGAAGCTGTTTTCCTTCGAGAAAACCCGACAATCTAAGCTCTGAATGATTAAAGCCACACCCCTTGCCTCATGTTAATCAATACATATAGATTCAATTTGAAAGTGTTCAAAATTTTCATTGCATCTATAGCCTAGTTAGCAAGTTATTTATTATTTTTCAAACGGTACCGCTTTTAAAACCGAAAGTAGGATTTCTAGACGTATGCGTCATTTCGTCAAACGCGATTATTTTTAAGTCTTTAAGTGCAAAAAAGACGGATTTCTATCTTGTAACTACCAGAAATATTCTAATTGGCATTGATAAAATTAAATCTATAGCCTAGTAGGAAAGGAATTTATTATTTTTCAAACGGTACCGCTTTTAAAACTTTTAAAGCAGGATTTCTATACGTATACGTCCATTTCGACAAACGCGATTATTTCTCAGTTTTAAAGCGCAAAAAGACGGATTTCTACATTGTAACCACCAGATATATTCTAATTGGCGTATTTAAAATATGTTTCTTATTTATACTTTAATTTAATATACCAAATAAGGTGTTTGGCTTTAAACTTTCATATGATATTATTGGAAAAAAATAGTGTTTTTGAGTGTAGGATTGATTTTATTGTGTATTTATTCACAAAATGCAATGAAAGCGTGCCTCGAATCACTACTTGCATCGATTATTTTGAACCGCGATTCATATCGGAACAATTTAACTTACCTTTGTTAATTATTTCATCTGCATCTTTCAACGAAATAACCTTGCAGTGGTCCTCGGGGAATCGAGGCTCTTCCGTATCCCGTTTGTATTTTTAATTGGTTTTGCAGTAACCGCCTAAGTCTAGTCCAAAATACGACTTGTGTTGGGAAATTGAAAGGTCTGGAAGTTGATGGCATGCTACGTCTTCGTTGTCTGTGCAAATTGTGTATTTTGAGCCTAGGGGCATATCTTTAGGATACAAGACCGCAGTTTTATGATGATAATATCCACATGCTATGAAGGGAATCCTTGGAACTAAGTCACGCCAATGGATGATACGCCAACTATTTGGAACGGCCTTGTCATGATCAAATGAGTATGTCTTGTCACCAACACGCGGCATTCCAAACGTGTACAATGTCATTCGATCTTTCGCAACAACGCCCTCTTTTACTAGAGCGTAAGCAGTCAAAGATGCCAGTGCGCCACCTAATGAGTGACCTGTAACTACCACTTCTCAATTTTTGTACTGAGTTGCGAGCTTTTTGACGCTTTGTCGAATACATGGATCATATAGTCTTTGAAAGGCAAAACCGAAATATGTATTAACCTGTCCACGCCATATTCTATATGCAATAGTAGCTATTGGATCGCTCCAATTGGATAGCATAATCTGCTCTACCTCCCCTTCATCTGCAAGTTGTTTAAAACCTCCTGCCGTGCCGCGATAGCCTACGAGAATCGTTTTTGTCTTGTTTGATATAGCTGTATATGCGAAACATTCCTTATAGTCAAACCATCTCTCACATTTTCTTCCAATTGCTTCAACAATTTCAAAGTTATCATTTGGCAAAATATGATTGATGCACTTAGAGAGATACTCAGGTTCAGCGTATGCAACAGCGGACAGTTTGGCGAACATCAATGCCTTGCTTTCATTGTATATTTGATTTTTGATGTTGCTGTCACAGAGAGAAGATTCTTTTACATTCATATCTGTTAAACAAGGGTTGTTATCTTCTCCAATGAAAGATATTTCTTCTGAGCCAAATGTGTGACATTTCCTGTCCAGCGGACACCACCGGCACTTAACATCTAGGAATGGTATGTAGGTGTTTTTCTTTGTACAGGATTTACATGACATCTGGGATGCGCATGTATCGGTTGAAACTCCAATAGCTTTCCATGATAACACTGCCAAAAATACGAGCACGTAACCCATTTTGTCAGTTGAAGAATAATATATTGTTTGCCGTTTAACCACCGCATAAGACTTACAGGTAATTACGCACTAAATACTCATATCCGAACCTCAATTTAAAATATTTTGTGTTACAATGGCAATGCTAAATATCGGTATTTAATCCACTCGATCAATATACATATGTTTATTACCTAGCTTACTAGTCCTCTCCGCTGTCAGTAAGCATTAAAAAAAGCCTAACGTGTGACTTATATACCGGTACATGCCTCCCGATATTTCTGTATACCCCAGCTATTACCCACTTAATAAAGAACATATATGGCTTTCCAATTGATTGAATCTTAAAGGTTCATTGAACGTTAAATACGTTGTAGCTACGGGGAATAATACACATGCAGTTTACTTCCTGTTACACAAATAAAACAAATGTATCGATCTTCTTCAATTTACAGAGCGTTTTACATATTGTAGAAATTATGTTAGATTAAAAAAACATTGAATCCTAAGCGACCTCTGAAAAAGCTTTGATGAGCATGTATAAGATAAAAGAATGGTCAGCTGGTATGTTCTGAACCTTCGATAAAAATATGGGTTTTGATAAGTTCCGAAAACATTGATAAAACGAATTTAATATCAATAACTTTCAATGAAACTTTCTGCAGTTCTTTTTATTGAAGGTTTAAGCGGCAAAAAGCACATTTTATCACCGACCACTAGCACCAAATATAAGCCATTTGAAAGATCTTTTGATTCAAAAGCTGTCCAATAAGTTGGCTGTTGTTTGCACGGGCGCTTCTTACCTTGGCGACCCTGGGTCAATCCCTGCTCATATCGCACATAAGCTTGTTTGATGGTAACCATACAGGACAGATGGGATTTCACACAGACATTCACACACATCATAGAAGAAAGCTTCGCCAATATCAAATATCGTTCAGAAAATAAAGAAATAAGTGGACATTGTAGTCTTATTTCATAATTTATCTCGGCTTTCATGACATGACTCTACTGCGTTATTTTAATGAGAGTGTATGGACACCACATGGTTCAATACCCGCCTTCTGCACATGTGAGGTTTGTTGGTGGTAACTACACTGGACATGCGGGGTTGTATCTGGGTTCTGTGCTCCCCCCTACCCCCCACACAGAAATAACTGGAGATTGTACCTCGATTTCATAATACATCTCAGTTTTCGTAAGTGTAGTATATGTACGTTAATTAGGTAGTAGTGCTTGGACACCGGGTCCTCACATTAATCAGCCCTATGATTGGAGGAACCTTATATTGCGCCATTTATTTAGAAGTTGTGAAACTAAACAAGTTCAATGCTGGAATGGAAAGTGCTCAATGGTGTAATGGTTTGTATCTACGACGTACATTTTTTAAGGAAATTGTTTACAATATGTCCGTTGGCACATATTTGTTGACGAAGTACTAGCTTCGACACTTTTTAACGAGCAACAATATAACATGGATCATTGATCCTATAATCGATGTTGTGTATGTTCATCCCCTTCCCGCATGGGTTTGAATTATTATCTTGTATTAGTATTAATTTGTATTTCTTCGATAAAAACCTGTTTAAATGGGCATACACTAAAGTTTAGTTTTCCATTTTATGATGTTTGATATCATCACCAGCAAGAAGAACACTGTCTGTTTACCTTATCGCTTTTCATAAAACTCGCTATAACATCTATATAATATTCAAAAGTCAAATTGCTTTAAAACCAATGCCGTTCTCGTTTGTAACTTTAATTATATTATACTTTTAAGCTAAACAGAAGCTCTAAAATTATACTTTGTAGTAACAATAAAGCATCGGTTTGTATTTTTTAACACAGTATTTACGAAGTAAATATTGATCATGCTTCCCTGCGAAACAATTTTGTAAACCATAAACAAATTAAGAATAGCTTTACTATTTTCACTGACATGCGTTAACTATATGGCAAATCGCAATTCTTCCGGGTTGAATTGGTATTGATTTTGAATAAATCTGTATTTACAATCAATCTTGCTCCGGGTTGAAGGAGTATTGATTTTGAATAAATCGGTTAACATAAATATCCTTAAATATTAAGATATACCAAACATGTTCAAATTAATAAATAAATGCCACCCTACACAATTAAAAAATCAAATAGGTTTTTACTATCTAATGAAATGCAGTTACAATACAGGAAAGGCTGATTATCGACATATTAAATTTAAACATTTAACTTGTTGTTAATTCAATCAGTACCAGTGGCATTTTAAAGAGCGGAAATTTGATAACTAATGTTGGATTTGTATTTTACTGTTTGTTCATAATTTACTGTTGGTACATGAATTTAAATTTCAGAGGCAGCATTTCGATTAATTCGACCGCAAAATTTGTCAAGGAGATATATTTTGTTCGGAATGTAATTTCTGCACACTGACAACGTAACCACAACAAAACTTATTTATGTTCATGTACAACCTACACATTGTATTCAATAAATGAACATTCGAATTACTTTTATAAACATTTTCGGCTCTTCAACAAATCGCCGTGAACACCAATATACATTTTTGCACTTTATACCGTTGTTCGCTACATGTTAATGTTAACTAAATTCTTAACAGTTTTAAATGCGTTTAATAATCAATGTATTTCGGTATAAACCTAACAGCCTTTTAAGTCGATCTGGCCGAGCTTGGCATGACAATTTATATGCTAATATCCGGTGTAACGTCTTATCTATTGAGGACGTGATCGGACAAGAAGTATGATTTGCATTCCCGGAAAATCGGCACCTCATTAACTTGTCGACCAGGACAATTGGCACCCAAATTAATTTTCCACCCTTGACCATCGGCATCCGATGGAAGGCAATGACACATTTAAGTTGTTTTCGCAAATTCAGACATTTGAATTGAATTGACTGCTGTGTAAAAAGTTCTTTGAAAGGAGACGATTGATAAAGCCCGTCAACAATTTGTTGGACTAGTTCGTCTAATCCGCTGATTGGTGTGGTAAAAGAGATGATAGATAAATCCCCTCAACAAACTGTTTTATTATCAAATAATTTTCGTATGGACTGATCTGCAAATTGGTTTGATAACATATGTAAACAATTTTATAACGGGTTTTCGTCCATCATTAATTAATTAGTTTTCAGATTTGTATTTCTTTGCATTTATTACACGTTCATACTAGAATATCGGCAAATATTTATAATAAATATATCGGACATATATAGAGAAATTAATTGCGGGGTATATAAAATTTCAATTTGTGATTTTCGATTAAAGACCTTATTGTGAAATTTGATTGTATTACCTCCCCTACTCCCTACATAGTAATTTAAGGTGTCTTAAAAGCGAGGTTGCATACAGACCCCGGTTTTTATGTTTACCGCGTTAGTATAGTCTCAAAACTGCCTAGACCGCGTAACTGGCACTATGCATATATATATATATATATATATATATATATATATATATATATATATATATATATATATAGTGCCAGCTACGCGGTCTAGGTAGTTTTCAGACTGTACTTACGGGGTCAATAAGTGGCTCTTATTATAATTATGTAGGTCTTCATGCCAGTTGGTCCCAGTACTAGATAATTGATTAATGATTATTCTATATCATAGAGGAGCTGTATTTAAGAAAATAAACCCCATAAACCTTTTCAATCGCTGTAAAAACACAATCTTTAACACAACCTTTAATTGTTTCAGTTTTGCACTCTGTAATGTTTGTCGCTTACATTCTGATAAATCAATATTAAAAAATGACACACTGTGGCCCTAAAGGTTCGGCCTCTTGCTTTCGACTCGCAGTATATTTTAGTATAGGATCTTGGACACACTTATTGTATTATCTTCTTTTTTGGAATTGTTTGGCCACTTTTGAAAATGTGTCTTATTATTATAATTATATTGCCCATACTATACCTATGTTTAATTATCTTTTCAGAATGATGCTGTTGCCATATTTATGGATGCTTTTAGTTATCATTTCAGGTGATGCTCATCTCCCACCACCCCAATACATAGGACGTATCCACTGGCTGGCACTCCTGTACAAAGTGGTGATAAGACACGTTTCGGCCGTTCCTATTTAACACTACCTTCAATAAAGTCAAAAAAGGCCGAATTACGGCTAGAAACACGAATGCTACACTCGTAAAAACATTGTGTATAACTCAGTGAACTTGACTCCAGATTTCAGTTAGCATTGCAGGACATGCCTGTATGTTTAAAATCTTATGCCTGATTATAGTTATCAGACTAAGCGGCGATGTTCCCGTTCTGGTACCCCTTGTGGTGTGTTTTGTCCTCCAATTATGCCATTCAGTACAGAAAATGTTCTATTTTCATCCTCGTTATGGAATTTTATAATACATGCCTGTTTTTCAATCATCAATAGTGTGTTTGTACTTTCCTTCACGACATACGAGTCCGTCCGGTCTATGACTTTTTCCATTACCAACTAGGAAAATACATGAACAAGTTTAAACCACGGTTTTACTGGTGCCTTTATCTTTTATCGTCAAAATCTTTATAAGTATGAATTATTCAGATATATAATATTAAAAATTGGTCCACTGACACGAACTTTACCTCAACAGTTGAACAATACTGAAAACGTCATTCAGTTTTCACTTAAAGTATGAATTTTGATTTTCAAATATAAAGGTTTCAATGAAAATTAACACATTTCGTACTGGTTCACTTTTTCACTTTATTTAAGCGACATCTCTTTGTAGTTAATAGATCTAAAACGTAAGTGTGTGAAATACAATAATTTATTTAGCAGCATTTGTATTTAATATTGGGATATTTATTTGAACTTTACCCCAAATTATGTTTGTCGATTATGACAAAAGTATTACTTGCTTATTAAACATAATCGATCTATTAACAATTGAAGATTTTTACTAAAGCATTTTTTCACACTAAAAAGTCGAAAAGTAATACAAATAGATATAATTTCAATTATTCCATCAAGTACAGGTAGGGTACCGACAACGTGTAATCGTTCACATTTTTGTATCAATCTATTTTTTTTATTGATTGGTTTATCATTTTCAGCTTCCTAAAATTGGAAGCTTGTCCTTGAATTTGAAGCACATTAACAAATTAAATATACTTGAGATTCCTGAGCAAATAGTGTAATGTATTGTAATGTGAAAATACTGAAATCAAGCCGGGGATTGAACCCACGACTCCAGAGTGGTAGTTAGACACTTTAACCACGTCGCTAAAGAGCTAGCCCAACAGCAAGGCTGTTGGAAGTGACATTATTTCACTACACTCCTCCTCCTTTTAATGTTTCAAGGCCCAGACACGCCCGCTACAGCATGTCTTGCATCTGCATGGCCCTCTCAGAAACCATTTAACAGCTCAGAACCATTCCCGCATTAACAGTTCTGTTTTTGCCTCGTCGCCATTAATGTGAAAATACTGAGCTCAGGCCGGGGATTGAACCCACGACCTCCAGAGTGGTAGTCAGACACATTAACTCACCGTGTCGCTAAAGAGCTAGCCCAACATCAAGGCTGTTGGAAGTGATCTTATTTCATTACAATTGTACTGTTTGACAAATAGTTTGTCGTGTTTGAGACCTTTGAGCATTTACGAATACAACAAAAAAACTACATGCACAACAAAACAAGTACATGTGTAGGACGATTCATTTGATACTTAGTACACATTTTTGCCCTTAGCAGTACATGTTTTTAAAAAGTTAAATAAGTTCCATGTTAGTGTGGTGAATTTTTATTATACCACATATTCATGTAATTATCTTTACTACAAGCGTTATTTTTCCGTATGCTTGTGCTGTCATATCAAGAACACTTTCAATGCAATTCATATTACATCACACTATCACTGACCAAATAATATATTTAGAAGTCCAGACAAACATCAACGTGTGATCACGTCTAAGCCATGCAATTGTTACCAATGAATGGCCTCTAAGCTTTGTTGTCCAGCTACTTCGGACAACGTCCTTTTGTTATGCTGATGTCGTCTAGAGCGACGTCGCTGGTAAAAGAATTTCCTATCCTCGCCTCAAATTCGAACTGTAATTTTATATTAATTAATTATATTATCAACATTTTTGACAATTTACGAGCAAAACAATAATATGCATTTTTTCATTTAATTGGTATATTGAAACTAAGGAAAGCTTAACTTACGTGAAATGTTTCATTTCGCAGAGAGTCTGCTTTTACATCGGCGCTGAAACGATTCCACTTCTTACCAAATGACACTAATTTGTTGAAGATTTCTTTAGGTTGTGTTCCTGTTGCATACATCACCAACTTCAAACTTCCTTTAAAAACAATACCAAACACGTGGTAGTAGAACTCTACGCAGTACGATCGGGCCGGGAAATTCGGGGAGCGAAGTTTGGCGATTTGTCCCTCGTTGTTACTGGCATCAGCGAATATATAGTAACCTAAATCAACGAAACGGGTATGCAGTATGAAAACACGAGAATCGTGCTATGCATATGTAATAAGACAATGCAAACAAGTGACAATAACGTTTTTACACAAGTTTTAAGATCACGATTTTTGACGATGCTGCTTTCAGCAGCGAGTCAAGGTTAACATACCATGAAAAAATTCTTTACAATGGCAAGCTATGTAAAAGACCGAGCCAGTCCGATTGAGATAGCGCAGTTTTTCTAATCGGAATACCTCGACCTCGCTGATTGTCGTTGATAACATTCTCCTAGTAGAGTTGTCGTTCGTGTTTCAACATACAAAGATGGCCGCGCCCATGAGAGAATGATGACTGTTGTGTCAAAACTTTCTTACAGCCTAAATCGGCTTGTTTCGCTATTTAGAAGCTGTCATTTAGGATATATGAGTTATTTATTCACTAAATCTCCGCTAATGACAACAATGGATGGAACGTAACATTCAACCCGCGTTCAATTCAAAGCTGGCGATTCAAATTGCAAGTAATGGTGATTAAATAATGGAGAAATCATCAACTGGATTTAACAAACATTTGATAAGGTTTGTTATACCAGATAACAACAAGAAAAATTTGGATTATTAAAGTAAAACTACTATAGGTAAGGCATTCTTAAGTGTACATATTTCGGACATGTATAGTATTCGGAAAAACAGTAATAGATATAGATGTTCCATGCATTTAGATTATGTTTTGTTAGAATAGCTATCATAGAGATAATGATAATATAATGACGATAAATATGTGATGAAAAGGAGCTTCCGGTACATATCTTAAATTACTTAAATGTGTTAAAAGACTTAAATGTGTTATAAGGAAGTAGATTTTAATGTACCAATTCATTAAATTATAAATATGTTGTGTTATGTATCAAGGTATTGTTATTTAATAAAGCAGTATAACTGTTTAAGATATTGTGTTGCTCTTATTGCATATTTTATCTAAAAATTGAATAATATAGACAAAAACACAGCGCGCTTCAAAATTGACCCCAGCATTTTTCAATTTGACTCCTCAAAATGTCAGTCCGGGGGTCATTGACTCCTGGTTTATAAAAGCTATTGAAATCCCTGTATATTCGATGTGAATGAATCACTTTCTACAACAAATGCCCTTGAGAGAATGATGACACTCGTGTCAAAACTTTCTTACAGCATAAATCGGCTTGTTTTGCTATTTAGAAACTGTCATTTAGGATATTTAAGTTATTTATTCACTATATCTCCGCTAATGCAACAATGGATGGAATTTGAAGGATGTATTCGATGTGAATGAAGCACTTTCTGGATCTTGACAGCTGGACAAGGCAAAACTTGCATACTGATGATACTGGTATTTTTAGTTATTAATTTAAGTCACATTTTGCTTTATAAATTTTGTTCGAGCATTTTGCGACTTATTGAATGGCTATGATACCCGATATCAACATATCATATGGGATTTGCAGATCACCAAGTTGTCCTGAAATTCAACAGTGATTACAAACTCTTTACTCAAATTACTGGTTTGTATTCTTTCTTCTTTCTATTTAAGTACTTGATATCATGTTAGTCCAAAATTGATCCTTTTCACATGGAAATTTCACTTTCACAGTCATGTGAAAAAAATTCCCTGACTTGCTTGATTTTCATAGACTTTTTATGCCCCCCTTCGAAGAAGAGGGGGTAAATTGTTTTGCTCATGTCGGTCGGTCGGTCCGTCGGTCCGTCGGTCGGTCCGTCCACCAGATGGTTTCCGGATGATAACGTAAGAACACTTAGGCCTAGGATCATGAAACTTCATAGGTAAATTGATCATGACTGGCAGATGACCCCTATTGATTTTCAGGTCACTAGGTCAAAGGTCAAGGTCACAGTGACTCGAAATAGTAAAATGGTTTCCGGATGATAACTTAAGACCGCTTAGGCCTAGGATCATGAAAGTTCATAGGTAGATAAATCATGATCGGCAGATAACCCCTATTGATTTTCAGGTCACTAGGTCAAAGGTCAAGGTCACAGTGACTCGAAATAGTAAAATTGTTTCCGGATGATAACTGAAGAACGCTTAGGCCTAGGATCATGAAACTTCATAGGTAGATTGAGCATGACCGGCAGATGACCCTTATTGATTTTCAGGTCACTAGGTCAAAGGTCAAGGTCACAGTGACTCTAAATAGTAAAATTGTTTCCGGATGATAACTCAAGAATGCTTACGGCTAGGATCATGAAACTTGATAAGTCACTCCCAACTCTGTCCCGCAGCGCGCATACCTAAAGGTCCTGCTGTGTCCTCCAGATCGAGATCCAAAAATGTTATACATAATAGTGTATCATGTTGTTTATAGGGGATGATTTTCCCTCTGTTGTATCATTGTATTGTTTTACTTCTTTAATCAGTGTATTTAATTATATATAAACATAGCTCCAATGTCAGAGCTTCAGGCAATGAATATTTCACCCCCTGATATTTTTTCTAATGGATTATTAAACTAGTTTCTACATTCAATACAGTCAAATATATGATAAGTAGTATCTGTACACCTTGGTAGATTAAATTTGTATATTAAATAATATTTTTTAGTGTTAAAAATATATAGTACAAGTGTTCATGCTAGATGAATAAAGAGCCTTAGTCAAGCAGTATTTAAATGGTAAAATTTTCTGAAATGTACACATTTTCTCTTGAGCACTTGCCAAATATAAAATGTATACCATTTAACCACTTTTATATGAAGCCCTGACCATATCACAAATGTTTATCCCCTTTCTCTGGCACCCTGATCATCTCCTGTTGATCCATTAACAAACACCTATCAAAATGGCAAATTATATGCAGAACAGCTCATTTTATTCAATGGTTGAATGAAATACTTTAGCAAAAAATTGTCATCCTTTTCACATGAAAATTTAACTTTCACAGTCATGGAAAAAGAGCCCGCACCAAACACAGTTCAAAAAAACTTTTCATTTGTGGATCAACCCATATCTTGATACTCTATGTTCATAAATATGTAAGGTCTTCATTAAATCAGGACAAAAAATTGTATTTTATGTACTTAATTGACCTGGCTATAGTTATCAGATTATTATAAGCTCATCCAGTACAATTTCTATAATTATTTATGCTTTGTGTATTGTAAACATATACACAATAATGCAGTTACATGATAGCAATAAATTATAACAAAGCCACCCATACTATAGAGGTAATTTGCAAAGCCTATGGTAAAAATTGTGAACACATTGAATGAAATCGCCCTCTCGTGCCAGCAAAAACAACACATTGACAGGTTGTCATTTTTGACAGTTTTACTTTCACTTTCATTTTGTGATATCAAACTTTTAACAATTATGTGGCTGATAAAAATATCGCCATTTCTTATTTAATTTATGTTCTGTACATTTCTGCAATAAACTTACATCAATACACGTTTTTCTTTTCAAACATTCCTGACAGGCTACCGCTTTGTTAACATATTTTGCTTACATTTTGACGCGCGTAGGTAGGACCGCATTACCGCTTTCGAAATGTGTATTCAATTTCATGGTAAATGAATTTATTATTTTAATGCGCTAACCCACATGACTTTCACGTGACATTTTGGCGGCAAAATCACATAGTGACGTCATTTTCTATAGAACAAATAGTTTCATGCTACGCCAGCTTTGTTTCGTTGCTTAGACGTCGACGAAGATAACCAATAAAAGCACCCAAATGTAAGTGTTTCGCATTATATGCCCTATATAGTATTATTCTGAGTGTTTAAATCTATTCTTTGTAAAACTTTGTTTCCGAAAATGGAAGTTTAATATGCCTTATTATATATTTATATTATATATTATATGCTTAATCTTTAGTTCAACAGTTGAGTCAAAAAAGACTTAGTGTCTCGTTTACAAGATTTGGCTGTTTACAATGGTAGGTGTGAATTGATGATTTGCAGAAATCATTTATAGCCCCCCCCCTCCCCCGGCTAATCATCGCATTTATAAAATGTACATGTTTGTTCAATTTTCTTTCTTGAAGTTCTATTAAAACAGTGAAATGCGTTAAATGTTAATTTTCTTTATTTTATTAATATTTTTAATAGATAAATATTTGGATTTGGTGTCTTCTCAAGTTAAGTTGTGTCTGTATTTATACCTATTTGTGATACATTAACTTTTTTGGATATAGTATTCATTTTAGTATTTCAGACTTACTAGTGGTCCTTGTTGAAGGTGACTTGGGAAATAGATCAGCAACTTGTATGTTTTATTTTCTGAAACTACCATATGTTTAACGTCAGCCAGACAACAGCAATTGCTGCGTCTGAACATACCAGTTTATAATTTATTGCTAAATTGAAGAGTCTTTAGACAGCTGTGCTGCATTTTTTTCAAAAGAAATAAAGTACCACACATCCTGCGTATTGCTTCTTGAATTTTGTTGGCTATATTTCATTGGTAAAATAGATCTATACTTTTTGAATAGACTGTAAAATAGTCCCTAGGTGTAGATAGGCAAAGTCTTGGTTAAGGACAGTGCGTCCCGGCAAATGCTTATTACATTTCAGTTAGCCACATGTTTATAAATACAAAGGGGGGAAGCTGAGAGTATTTCATACAGATAGTTAGTTGTTTCTCAGTTTCTTTTTAATTTTAAATTTTAATCTTGGTAATGACAAACACTTTATAAACTTGATAACTCTTCTAGAGAATAATTATTCTTAATTATTCTTGTATTATAACAAATTCCTATTAAATCTTGAGAGTAACATGAGATTTTAGGCTTGATTCTTAAATAATTATTGAAGTAAAGAAGGCGCAGGTTTATTCTTAACCGTCTAGTCTTGATAATTATTGGTGTTGAAATAATTTCTTGATATTTTTTGTTTTTTTGTGGGTTGAAAACACACGTGATACGTGTAATTCTTAGAGTTGAGAAAGCCCATGTTCATTCTTGGAGTTGAGAAAACATTTGATTATTATTAGAGTTGAGAAAAACATGATCATTCTTGTAGTTGAGACAACACACAATCATTCTTGGAGTTGATATGGTTATTCTTTGAGTTGACAAAACAGTCGAGTGTTGATAATTCTTGGTGTTGAAAAAATTACTTCATATTTTTTTATTTTGGGGGTTGAAAAAAAACATGATAATTCTTAGAGTTGAGAAAGCATAATATAATTCATTGAGGTCAGAAAACACATGCTTTTTCTTGGGATTTTCAAGCTCATGATCAGTCTTGGAGTTGATACATGTATGATTATTCTTGCAGTTCAGATTGAAGCACATGTTATTTGTTGGTGTTGAAATAAAGAAGATATTTTTAAAGTTTAAAAACGCTTGACTATTCTTAGATCTTTGTATGTGTCAACAAAAAAGCCATTGATTAAACATTTTCAATCAGTTGCTGAATGATTTGAAAACTTATTAATTCTTCATTATGAATATTTTGTGGTTCCGATAAGAATACAAACAATTTAAATAATAAAGATGTTTTCATTATTAAGCAAAGCGGACTTCAACCAAGCTGCTGATTGCTTACCGATAGAGGCTAGAGGAAGACAATGTGTTCCTTCTTGCTTTATGTTCTTAGTTACTGCAAATTATATAAAACCCTGTACATCTATGGAAACAAGCACTCTACATGATATTTTACGGGCTGGTAGTCACCTGTACTGTGCACTTTCCAGTTCTGGCACAATTTCAGAACTGATGAATCCCTCAGATCTGCCTGAACGTGTTTCTTATAAAAATAAAACTGTTTACCTTAGTCATAAAAAAGTATTGTCTGGGTTTATGGAAGAAAACATTCAAACAGAGAGACAAAATTTTTGTCACTGGAACAAGCAATAACTAAGGCTATTTCCCTTGGTACGAATTATATACTTGTGTTCAATGGTGCGTCAGTTGGATTGTACTTTGATATCAGTACACGTGAGTATTATATATTTGCTAGTCACGCACTCGGCAATAACGGGCTTTGTTGTACTGATGGTAAATGTATATTCGGACTTGTGAAGTCTGTAGACAAGTTGGTTATATTTCTACGGCATTTGTCTAGATCTATAAGTACTTCTGTTCATGTCATACAATTTGACCTTCATGTATTGAAATTTGGCACCCGTTACAGGTTTTCGCCACTTTCTTTTCATATTTATGATGATGAAAGGTTACCACATGTGTATAAACATTCAGCTGAAATAGTAGGCTCAAAGGCAAAGAGGCTTAGGGTGCAAAATTTGTTAGAAGGTAAATCTGTTATTGGCTGTGTGGATGACTGGAATATTTCAGAATTTTCTTGTGTAGAAAAAATGTCCTTGTCAGATGAACGCAATATGATTCAAAATGAAGATGAATTAATGTCTAGTTCTAGAAATAACTGTACAAATCAGACAGACTGCACTCCAGATCTAAGTTCAATATTTGACAATCTTGTTTGTAGTGGTCCAGATTATGTCTGTTCCTGTTGTAATCAGACTTTTTTCGGTCATTATGTGAACAGAACTGACCGAATGTTGGAATCAAACAGATCCAGTATTCATAGGTTTCTTACAAACTTTAAAAGTGTAGGTGGTTTTGAGTGGATATGTCAGCATTGTTATGATTATGCTCGTAAGGGTAAAGAACCAAAGTGTTGGGTGATGAATGGGTTACAGTTTCCTGAAAAACCAGACGAACTGAAGCTTTCCAGTTTAGAAGAAAGGTTGGTGTCTCCGAGATTGCCTTTCATGCAACTTCGTGAACTGCCACGAGGTGGCCAACTTAATCTAAAAGGAAATATTATTAACGTGCCTGTAGATGTAAATCAAACTATGAAAGTTTTGCCAAGAATGATTGATGAAAGTCAGACTAACATGTTGAAATTGAAGCGCAAATTATCATACAAACATCATGTTGCATTTGAAAACAAACGTCCCAATAAAGTATTTTAAGCTGCGAAATGGCTGATTAAAAAACAGTAACTTGTTTAGGAATGAAGGTATTGTTTTAAATGACTCTTGGATTGAACATCCACAAGAAATAAATATTCCTGTTGAAGAGTCTATTCAATGTGAGGGAAGTTCTGAAACTAGTGAGGAACAGAGCAATTCTGAAAATAGTTGGATTGAAGAAAACTTTGCTGATCGCCCAACAGGTAATCTTGACACTTTTTTTTCAAGCTATAGATTTTCGTGAATTTAATCAGGCGTTGTCTGTTGCTCCTGTAGAAAAAAACTCATCCATTAGCCTGTTTCAGGACCTCCATGCAGAAGCGCTTTCATTTCCTACATTATACTGTGGGCAAACTCGCTTTGAAATTCTGCTCGTTCAGTTTCACTTTATTACAGTGATATTTGCAAGTGGGAACTTCGTATTGTTGATAGACGTGTTGCATTGTGTGTACCAAATATGTTTTTTAAGCTGAAAAGATTGCAAATAAAGCATATTAGAGACAGAGTACATCTTGCAATTAGAAAATGCAAAACAAAAGGCATATCATTTATAGCAGGTGATTTCTTAACGCCTGGTTTTGTTGAAAACTTTCAATGCAAAATGATGGATATAGAGTTTTAAGGACACTGCGTGGTTCTCCACAAAACTGGGAAGCAGCTAAAAGAGATCTTTGTGCATTGATTCGTCAGCTTGGCATACCAACATGGTTCTGCTCATTTTCGGCCGCAGAGACCAAGTGGGAACCTTTATTAAAGTCTTTGGCCAAGCTTGTCCATGGAAAAGATGTTTCTACAAATGATATTGAGACTATGTCTTGGCAAGAAAAGTGTGTTTTAATAAAGTCTGATCCAGTGACCTGTGCTCGTTACTTTGATTATAGAGTACAAGTTTTTATTAAACACGTTTTGAAACATCAGTCTCATCCTGTAGGTGAAATACTAGACTTCTTCTATCGTGTTGAGTTTCAACAGCGAGGATCTCCTCACATTCACATGGTTAAATGGGTAAAGGATGCTCCTGTTCATGCTGATTCCTCTGATGAAGAAATAGCTGCATTTATAAACAAATATATTGCATGTTGTCAAAATGAAAAACTGCTTGAATTGGTTAATTACCAGACACATCGGCATGCAAGAACTTGAATGAAGAATGGAAAGACCATTTGTCGCTTTGGGTTTCCAATACCTCCAATGTTTGAAACACTAGTTTTGCATCCAATTACTGACTCTGAAGAAGGTGTAGTTTCTGGCACATATGAAAAAGTGATGACATGTCTTAATGAAATAAATAGAGAACAAACTGACATGACGTTTCAACAGTTGCTTGATTTGTTAGAGATGGACCACAATACATACATTAGAGCTATTCGATCTTCTCTTTCCAGACCTAAAGTGTTTCTAAAACGTTCAGTTTTGGAAACTCTCATTAACAATTACAATACAGAACTTCTGAAATGCTGGAAAGCAAACATGGACATACAACACATATTGGACCCATATTCTTGCGTTTCTTATATTGTTTCTAACATCTCTAAGGGTCAGAGAGGCTTGTCAAACCTTTTACGTGATGCATGTAATGAGGCTAGAGAGCTAGACAGTGATGTTAGACAACAAGTGTGATGTATAGGCAACCAGTTCCTTTCTAGTGTTGAAATTGGAGCGCAAGAGGCAGAATATCTTACACTTCAGATGCCACTTAAAAGATGCACACGAGAAGTTGTATATGTTGATACAAAAATGCCAGAGGACAGGACTTCTCTAATTAAGCCATTTACAGACCTGAAAGATTTGCCATCTTCTTCCAAAGACATAGAAATGGATAATGCTCTGAAGCGATACAAAAGAAGACCAAGAACATTGTATCATTTAAGTTACGCAGATTTTGTTTCATGGTATGATATGTTCACAGAAACAAAAAGAGATAAGCCTGGTGTATTGAATGCGGAAAATGAATTACCTGAAGTAGAATACAACAGTGATAAGGATGAGGATGTGTTATTGCCTTAAGAAAGTGAGGATTCTAAAATTGTAAAATTTGTATGTGGAACCAAAGTACGGAAACGTACTTGTCATACAGTAATTTACAATCATGTAACACCTGTTAATCATGACAAAGAAGAACATTTCCGTGAACAAATCATGCTTTACTCATCTTGGCGTAATGAAGAAGATTGGATTAATGGATATGAATCATTGGATATGAATCATACGAGCAAAGTTATCATGCTAAAGAAGAATTGATTAAGTTAAATAAATCTCACAATGAGAAAAAATGACATCTCTTAAGAGGATCTACATGATCTTGAAGTTGAAAATTTGTGCGCAGTTGTCAATCCAGAAGTTCAACATACAGAATCTTTGGACGCAGAAGAAGGTTTCTCAGAGTCATCCATGTATGGTTGCTTTGATCCAGGAGCTGCTTCTTCTGTTGAGGAAGGCTATGATATCGGTGAGGATTTGGGTATAAGTAGAACACGTGACTGCACAGGAAGTCTACCATGTAATGAAATGGGTGATGAACATCAAGCCCTTCTGAAGCATTTCAATCATTTGCGCAATGAAAGCCTAGATAGATTAAAACTGTTGTTATGTGCACCTACAGGTAAAGCTGCCTATAACATTGGAGGGAGCACAATCCTATCGGCATTCTGTATTCTAGCAAATCAGGGTTTTCAATTCAAACCACTTGACATGCAACAACTAAATTCTATGCGAGCTCTTAACAGTGATCTAAAAGTAGTAATCATAGATGAAATTTCTATGGTGGGGAGGCGTATGTTTAATTTTATAAACTTGAGATTACAAGAAATTAAAGGTTGCACTTAACCATTTGGTGAAGTTAGCATTCTTGCAGTAGGTGATCTTTATCAGTTGAAACCATTTCTTGATGCATGGGTTTTTTCTCAGGTTTACCATAATCCAGAGTTGGAGTGTTTGGGCCCAAACTTATGGGAAGATTTTTTCCAGTTTTTTTGAACTGACAGAAATTATGAGGCAGAAGGATGATTGTGATTTTGCTCGACTCTTGAATAGGCTGCGGGAAGGTTTTCATACTGAGGAAGACTAATCTGTATTAGGAAATAGACAAATTGAACACTTGGGTATAAATAGACAAACACTGAAACGTAAGGCCCATTTATTTTGTACACGTGCAGATGTTAGGTCTCATAATGAAATGATACTTTCTGACGTAAATTATTCAGATAAAATAGCAATTGGGGCAATAGACTCTGTGTCTGGAAATATTAATGCTTCCCTTCAAGCTGATATATTATCTAGAATACCTGAAGATCCAAGTAAAACAATGGGCTTGCAGAAGAAACTAGAACTTGGTTTAGGTATGCCTGCAGAGTTGTGTTCAAACATAGACACTACAGGTGGTCTAACAAATAGTGCTTCATGTTATATAAGAAAATTTGACTTCAGGGTTGAAAATTTATGCAGATGTAGTATTGTTTGGGTTGAATTTTATGACAAAACAATTGGAAGCAGCTGGCGAACAAAATACAGACATTTGTATAAAGATGGCGTGTTGATGTCCTGGACCCCAATCCTTGGAATAAGTAGAAGGTTGGCTTATAAATTTTATAAATCTTACCAGATTGTGAGAGGCCAGTTTCCTCTTTATAATTCTGCTGGTAAAACTATACATAAAGCACAAAGTTCAACAATACAAGAGGCTGTGTTGGATTTCGGGTCAAGGAAAACATACCACATTCATTATGTTGGCCTTAGTAGAGTGTCAAATATTTCTGGTGTCTTTATCCAGAATTTCGATTCAGACAAAATAACTGTGTCCTCTAAAGTCAAGTCTGAAATGGAACGCCTTCGAACCCATAAGCAAATTGAAATGTTCCCAAAATCTGGACCTTCATCTGAGGGGATATTAAAACTATGCTTTCAGAATTGTCGATCTTTGAAAAAAACACATTGAGGATGTCAAGCATGAACATACCTTGTTGTCCGCAGATGTTATTGGTTTTGTAGAAACAAGAGTTTCAAACTCTTTTCCTACTGTCAATTTTGAGATGAATGGATTTAGGATGATCTCTTCAAATTATGAGCAAGCACAACATGGGATAAGCATTTACCACAAAAGCAATGTAGATACTGTTTCTGTCACATTTAACACAGTTAATGGAATTGAAAATGGTCTTGTATCAGGAATTGGAAATATTGTTGTCTGCTTTGTATATTGTCCGCCAAAGATGGCTACTGTTCTCAATGTCTCTGCTTTTCCATTGTCAGTTGTTGATATGATTTCAACTTTTTCTTCGGATATGAAACTTTTGTTTATGGGAGATTTCAATTTCGAGTTTAATTAGCATGCATGTGTTGCAAAACTTTTTAAAGACAGACATGGTTTTAGACAATTGATCAATTGTGTTACAGCAGACTATGGAGGTTGTCTAGATCATATTTATACTGACTTGCCGTATCATTGCTTGGGAAAATGTGGAACTTTTGAATCATACTATTTAGACCACAAAGTCTTGTATATAGGGGTCAGAAAACCAGAATAGATTTAATAAGATAAACCAAGATTGTTCAAATTATGATCCCTTTGATCGAATTTTTCATGATCCCACCCTGGGGTCACGGTCACTTGATTTAAAGGCACTTAATCACATTTTGTTTATGTCATTTATCTGTTAAACAGTTTAGTTTCTGATAGTTTGTACTATAAATATAAGTTCATTAGGCACTAGTTTTTGTTATAATTTCTAAATATTTTTTCATGAAACTTGCAACATGGATAGATGGCAATATGGACATTAT
This sequence comes from Dreissena polymorpha, assembly GCF_020536995.1. Classification (NCBI taxonomy): domain Eukaryota; kingdom Metazoa; phylum Mollusca; class Bivalvia; order Myida; family Dreissenidae; genus Dreissena; species Dreissena polymorpha. The sequence continues at coordinate 88,999,736 of NC_068357.1, read as the reverse complement.
GCACGTCATTTCATTTTGTTCCTACGTTTAAACTTCTGGTTGCTTTGGCAACAAATAGACTAGAAATACTGCTGAAAATGGTGTTTTTCTGGATCATGCGATAACTTCAAAAGTTCTTAATATTTTTTCATGAAATTTGGAACATGGATAGATGGCAATATGGACATTATGCAAGTTATTTTGTTCCTACGTCAAAAATTCTGGTGGCTATGGAAACAAATTAAAAAAATATTCTGACAATCGTGGAATTTGTGACAATGGTGGCGCCGGTAGGGGAATTTTATTGCTCGGCAATAGTCTTGTTGATTTTGTTTTGAATGTTAAATAATGTCAACAGAGATGAAAATGAAAAATGTGTGCCCGAAAACAACTGGCATGTTCATGACATGCGTAACCCTATAAGTTCTCATTCACATATTCCACGGGTATAATGCTCTCATGACGTTATTTTCATTTTTGAAAATTTGCATTTTTATACAGTTCTGTTTTGAGTGGATTAAAACATTGCAAGGTAAAGATCATTGTTAAGACAGCATTCGACGGGTTCTTACCCAATCTTATAAGTTTATTTATAACTGTTCGCATGGATACGGGTAATTAACCAAAATTCTTCCAAAATTCTTGATTTTGGATTTCACATATTTTGCATAATTTCCTCTGACAAATAGGGACAACAAATAAGTGGATTCTGCTGTAACTATATATCAATCAATATTTTTAATTAGTCGAAGGACACAGTTTTCAGTTAACCACTTTAAAATCCTAAGTGTCCGTCTCATTATTTTATTCTTCTTATAAAATTTTGACATTTATCTGAAATTGCATTTTACTGGTCGGATAATAAAGTCAATTGTATTCACCTCGTGGTTACCGTGGTGTTGTTAAATATATCAACACCAGGAAATGACATAAGATCAAAATAATGTGTTCAATATGTTACATAAATTCTTTTCAGATGGCTTCGATTGAGGAAGTGTTCAAAAACCAGGCATCTGGGCCTTTAGAAAGAGCTCTTAACCTGCTGATAGTTGCCAGAAATCAGCCAACAACATACAACTCTAGCGTTGGAGAAGAAAGACGCAGTTTAACTGTGGCGGCAAGTGGTGGCATGCAGCTGATTAAGGTCATCATCTATGACCAATCCAAATTCATAAAATTTCAAAATAGCACCACTCTGTCTGTAAGAAACTGTATCAGAAAGACTCAGGATGAAGAACAGTCCATAATTATTACTAAGTCAAGCAAAGTATTCATAACGCAGGCCTTGGTCACCCCTGGGAGACATGTCCAGCAGGGTAACCTGCTCATCAATCCGCCTGCAGCTGATGTTTTGCCTATTCAGCAGGCAATAAGGTCGCCACTTAAACAGCGAGTGTCCGTTTGCGGACGGATAGTTCAAGTATATCTCGCTTTAACTTTACCATTTTAAATGGTAGGATTGATTGATAAACTCGGACAATCAATTTGAAAAAAAATACTCATGACTAAAAACTGACATCAATATATTCATCGAAATTTTTTAGAATAAGTTCTACAGCGATGTTGAAACACTTGTACTATATGTAGAACTTGTCAACATAATTTAAATATCAAAAGGTAAAGAGCAACTTCTTTTTCTCTGCATACAGCACCACTTATGACGACACAATTACGTTTAACCTAAATATAACATTTGACTGGTATATAGAGACATATTGTAGTGCCATAAGTGGTGCTTAAAATGTACTTCAATATCTTCCATTGGCATCACGCAGTTTGTTGATGGATTCAACAAACTGATTAATGTGATTAACTGTTGATGTTAAAATATATAACTTCATGAAGAAGAATGGTTATAAGGTAAACAACATTTTGTACATTTAGAAATGCTCTGTATGCTATATGACGACTAAGAATGTGTTCCCATTAACTCTGACATCAAAAGTAAACAGAATTCAGTGGGTTTTTTTTTCAGTTTTGGGGGAAAGGGATTGGGTCCCCTGATGTGGGGAAAATTTGCACGTAAAACGAGAGAAAAGGGGAAATTTCAATGCTTAGCAAGTAGTACAAAATCAAGTTTTAACACTATAATTCATCATACATAAAGAGAAAAAAACATTATTCCAACTATGTTTTCATCACCATGTTTTGTTCATGTTCAAAGATCAACATTTCTTGGCTTTACTGTGAATTATTTAAATGAGGTGTTTATAAAAAAAATTGAATTACACTTCCAAGAGGGAAATTTTTCAAATATTTAAGGGGAGAATATATACTCTTGAGATGGGGAAATGGGGCCGAATAACGCCGAATATTTCATCCAAAACAAAACACCGGAATTCTTGAAGAAGAAAAAAAGTAGTATATAAGAAGAAGGTCCTAGTTTTCAAACTGTTGAACAATTACTGAGAAAAGACTTTGTGTAAAAAATAAAAATGTTTATTCAATTATTGAGTCCGTTGACTCAATGCAAAACTGCTAATGCAAATATGTGCCATGTCGAACAAGAAAGGGTCATTTCATACTTCAGAAACATAAAAAATACTTCTCTCAATTGTCCTTGAATGTTTTAGTACTGAAATATTGAGATGTTTCTGAATTGTACCATATGTAAGCACTTGACATTAGTGCAGTTTATTTGTTTAATGTAGTATTGAGTTATTAAAGGTTTTCACTATTTAAAAGTACATGTTGTGATGTTATGCTTTTCGACAATTGCTTGAAAAATGCCATCAGTATGCCAAATTTCAACTTAATACCATGTATAGAAAAAAAAACATACAGAAAAAAAGATAACTAAAATTATAGAACGCAGGTCCGAGAATAGACAAAGAACTTGATAGCGTAATTTAAGGAAAACATTCACCAAAATGGCTATTTTTCCGAAGATTCAAATTATCATATGATAACTTTTGAAGAAGTTGAGATATTAATGCCCTCCTTCGAAGAAGAGGGGGTATATTGTTTTGCACATGTCGGTCCGTCGGTCGGTCGGTCGGTCCGTCCGTCCGTTCACCAGATGGTTTCCGGATGATAACTCAAGAACGCTTATGCCTAGGATCATGAATCTTCATAGGTACATTGGTCATAACTGGCAGATGACCCCTGTTGATTTTCAGGTCACTAGGTCAAAGGTCAAGGTCACAGGGACTCGAAATAGTAAAATGATTTTCGGATGATAACTCAAGAATGCTTAGGCCTAGGATCATGAAACTTCATAGGTACATTGATCATGACTGGCAGATGACCCGTATTGATTTTCAGGTCACTAGGTCAAAGGTCAAGGTCACAGTGACAAAAAGCGTATTCACACAATGGCTTTCACTACAACTGACAGCCCATATGGGGGGAATGCATGTTTTACAAACAGCCCATGTTTAATAATTCAAACTGATCTGAGCATGATTTTATGAGACCTTTAAGATGGTTTCAACACATTAAAGATTTTTGTGAGTTGAACATTTTATAGAGGTTGCTACATATAGTGATCGGGACCGTCCGTCTTTGTCACACTTTGATTTAGGTTTTCGCATTTGGGTTTCGAAAAATGCTCATAACTGTTATTTCTCTTCACATAGCAACTTGATATTTTGCATGCATGTGTATCTCATGGAGCTGCACATTTTTAGTGGTGCGACATCAAGATCAAGGTCATCCTTCACGATCAAAGGTAAAAAAACATGTATCATTGTGTTTCTGACAAACGAATCTCTTGTTAGTTCAAGTCTTGTTTATACATTCAATAATATCCATAGGGCCCATTATCTTATTAAGTATAAACACACAACAGTAATATCTCTGTAAAACCTGTAGGATAAACGTTTATTTCTCTTTTAAGGAAGAAGACAACAAATCAGTAAAGGTGAAAGGCATAGAAGTTCCCATAAGAACTGTTACCCTTGAAGATAGCACTGCAAAAGCAAAAGTCACCTTGTGGCGTGAGGCGGCGATGACATCCGTCAAAACTGGCGACTATATTGTTGTTACAGATGTTGTAGTTAATATGTACAAAAATGAAACGTCCCTATCCTCTACAGCAAGGACAAGAGTTCAGGTATGTTACTTTTTTACATCTTATTAGTTCGACTCTTCATCAATTTTTTGTCCTCCTACCACTATAGTGGGGGACATATTGGTTTTGCCCTGTCAAGGTCAAGGTAATCCTTCAAGGTCAAAGGCAAAAAAAACTAAATCAAAACCGAACAGAAGGGGACATAGTGTTTCTGACAAACACATTTCTTGTTTAACGTTTAGACTATTAAGCTAAGAAAACCCGAGATATTGTCTTAGCCAGCTCGTCATTGTCTTGTCGTTGTTGTGTCGTGTGGTCCACTGGCGTCGTGCTAAACCTTGACATTTTGCTCTAAAATCAAAGTGCTTCTACCTACATGTACAACTTTGAAACTTCATATGTAGATGCATCTTGATGCGTTCTGCACGCCACACCAATTTTGGGGTCACTAGGTCAAGGGTCACTGTCACCTCCAAATAATTTTTTTTTAATCTGACAAGCTTTCCCAGCCGAGCGAGCAACCCGTTGTGCGGTGCTCTTGTTTCCCTTCTTTATAAAGTACCCGTAAAAGGTACTTTCCCAATTGAAAAAAGCTACAAAATTCCCAATCTGTCTGAATATTTCCCTAAGAGTAGAAAAATTTCATGCATAATGCCTTTTTTTTCAAAAGTTCATTATCTGCAAGTTAATAAATAAAATGAGCACTAACACTGAACATTTCAAGCCAAAATGAATGGAAATCGATATTTGAGTTGATTTGTGCTATTGATACCAAGCAATTAAAATAGTACAAATTTCCCAATTTGAAGATTTCATGACGCGAATTTTCCCAATTTCAGTATTTGTTTTACGCTAATTGTCCCAATTGGTATGGTACATTACTTTTACCAATTGGGATAGAAAAATCACTGTGATCAGTCCATATGTGAAAAGTCTTAGCTATTCTACTCGCCCTATCATCAGCATTACAATGTATACTGCTCATGTTGCATAATGTCAACGTTTTCTTACCAGTGTTGTCATTATGAAAATACTTTTTCCTATTACATGCCTTTTGAACAGCCTAAATATATCAAACATGTTATTAAGTATTTAAATAAGTAAATAGTATGGAAACGTGTTTATTTAATTGAGCCCCTATTTTCGTATAAATACTAAGTGACATAGTACATCACAAACACATTTTTTTTTGTCCCTCAGTCTACTGGGGGACATTGTTTTTGCCCTGTCTGTCTGTTGGTTTGGGTGAAACTGTAACATTGGCTTTAACTTTTGCAATATTGAAAACAGTAACTTGATATTTGGCATCAATGTGTATCTAATGGAGCTGCACATTTTGATTGGTGAAAGGTCATGATCATCCTTCAATGTCAAATATATGGGTCAAAATTGCTAATTTAATGTAAACAATTTTTTCGCAAGTTCAGGGTTTACAGCACGCGATATTCTGCGTCAAATACACTTAAAATGCCAGTCAGGACCTGTCATATTTGCATCCCATGGAATGCACAATGATTTTAACGCATTAGTTCTCTTCATATCGACAAAAAACTTTGAAAGAAAACTGCAGTAACTAATTTTCTACAAGGATGTACTAGTTGTCTCGTTTGTTGATTTATCTACCGATAGTATTATTTCGCACCTGCTGTTGCTAGGTGCAGAATCCCGAATTGAGGTTACGTTGCATTAATGTGAGCTATTTATGTCGGTATGAAAGAAAAATTTCCTGAAGTTATGATAGCTTATTATCTGGCAAGCAAGATTTAAACTATAAATTAATTTATACAATCTTTACTAAAAAAAATAAATAAACTCTTTAATTTTATATGTGTTGTGCTATTGTTTAATATAATATATAACTTTACTTATAGCTAATTGACTTTGACACAGCCAGCATATTTAGCATGCATTCACTGGTTGTAACTCAAATGGTGTGCATTTAAATATCCCCTTTTTCGTTTGCACAAATGTCAAAACAAGATCACCTACTAGCATGCTTTCAAACGAGTTTACACATTATTTCTTGTTTGTTTATATATATATATATATATATATATATATATATATATATATATATATATATATATATATATATATATATATATATATATCTGTTGTATTCACACATAATACAGTATCATGTTTCAATTGTAGTATGCTGAAAACAACAAATTCAGTATTCACAGCAAAAACCATCGAACAATACTTGCTTTGAATAATATGACATGCAAGTGTGAATGACGGGAGTGCTATACTACTTAAATATCACCAAGTTATATTGGGACACCCGTTTTAATTGACAGGACCCCTGAGAATTACTAACTAGAGTCTTAGGAACCCCTTAATTTTGACGTGAATGTTAAACCCTGTAAGTTCTTTCATAAATTTCATATTTGATTTGCATATGTAATCTCATGCATCTGAATGTTTGCAATATTGAATTTGTAAGGTCAACGTCACCCATTAAGGTCTAAGTTCAAGCTCTTCTACAAGCTCAAATACTTCAACGTTGACCAAAACTTTTCAACCATTTAAGATAGCAACTGTATATTTGGCATGCATGTGTATCTCATGGAACTGGACATTTTTATTGGTGACAGGTTAAGGTCATCCTTCAAGGTCAAAGGTTAATTATTTTAGCAAAAGCCATAACTTTTGAACTAATGCAAATAGCACCTTGATATTTGGTTTGTATGTGTAACTCGTGGAGCTGCATACTCCTTAAAATGTTATGTTCAAGGTCATTATGAAAGGTCAAAGGTCAAAATGTGTTATTTCAAATTTGCCAAAACGTTTTATACCACTTGATACAGATACTTTTTATTTAAGATGCATTTGTAACTCATACAGCTTAAGCGTTTATCTATGACATTTTTTATCAGGTTAAAATTGTTTTTAGGAAAATACAACAACATTAAATAATCAATTAATGGCCGAATAAAAGAGATATTGAAGAAAAATCACACAATCTGAGTGAGGGTGAAGTATAAGTAATATCAAACTATAACTGCTTTTATGTCACACCATAAAAACAAGGCGTCAATTAATTAAAGGTTAGACAAGCATTTTCTTTCACATATTTAGGAATCAGATGCTCCCTTACAAGAGAGGCGGATTGTTGTGATCGGGGTCAGTCTGGAAGGCGGAATGGCAGACTTGCTGCTAGATAATGAAGAGATTGGGACAGTGCCTGCTGAACTCTTGATACTTGCACTGCCTAGTGAGACACACGACGTGGAGCAGTTGACGGTAGATGGTCCGGTCATATTTAACCTCAAGCAGAAAAGGAGTGAAATCACCAGTGTGTCTCTTGCTGAGTGATGTGACAGCACAAACTTACCAACAACTTTTAGAACCACTATAACAAGATTCCTATAGCCATTTTACTATTATCTTTAAACCCCCAAAAACAAAGTTTAGGGGGTATATAGGAGTGAGCTTGTCGGTTGGTCTGTCGGTCAGTCTGTCTGTTGGTGTGTATTCAGTGTCCGCTCTCTAATTCAAGTAGTTTTCATCTGTTCTTCACCAAACTTGGTCAGATGTTGTATCTAGATGATATCTAGGTCAAGTTCGTATATTGGTAATGTCGGGTTAAAAACTAGGTCACGGGGTCACTAAGTGCGTTTTAAACATTGAGCTTGTCCACTCTCTAATTCAAGTAGTTTTCACCCGATCTTCACCAAACTTGGTTAGATGTTGTATCTAGATGATGTCTAGGTAAAGTGTGAATATGTGTCATATCGAGTCGAAAACAAGGTCACAGGGTCACTAAGTGCGTTTTAAACATTGAGCATGGTGTCCGTTCTCTAATTCAAGTAGTTTACATCCGATCTTCCCCGCACTTGGTCAAAAGTTGTATCTAGATGTGTTGGTCATGTTCGCACATGGGTCATTTTCGGTCAAAAACTAGGTCACGGGGTCACTTAGTGCATTTTAAAAATGTAGCATGATGTCAACTGTTTTTGTGAAGACAACATGCAAACTATTCTTTGTCAATGCAGCATGTGGGGGTATTCGTCACGTCTGTGGCAAAGCTCTAATTTATGTAAGGCGAAGCTTTCACAATTAATTTGTTGTTACTTTTGGAAGTAAGTGCAAAGTAACTAAAACTCTGTTAACAAAAAAAACAACTTTTGTTTTGAGTTTCAAATTATTACTTAAGCATGCAATTTCCTATGTATGCATTCTTTATGTCTTACTTAGCAAATGCTCTTCTCAGTACTGTTCATATGCATTACATGCCTTCCATGTGTATTCATTTTTAGCTCACCTGAACACTGTGCTCATGGAAAGCTTTTGTGATCGCCTTGTGTCTGTCGTCCATCATGCATAAACATTTGCCTTGTGAACACTATAGAGGCAACTTTTTTTGTTCAATCTTCATGACATTTGATCAGAAGATTGGTTTCAATGATATCTTGATGAGTTCGAAAATAATTATGTTTGCTTGAAAAACAGGGCTGCAAAGGGGCGGGGCATTTTTCCTTATATGGCTGTAGTAAAATCTTGTTAACACTCTAGAGGCAACATTTATTGTCCAATCTATATGAAACTTGGTCCGAAGATTCATCACTATAATATCTCGAACGAGTATAAAGATGATACCGGTTGGTTGAAAAACATGGCCGCTAGGGGCGGGGCATTTTTCCTGATATGCTTATAGTTAAACCTTGTTAACACTCTTTAAGCCACATTTATATTCTGATCTTCATCTCGGATGAGTTCGAAAATGGTTTTGCTTTAAAAACATGGCAACCAGGGGGCAGGGCATTTTTATGTCCCCCACAAAAGTACTGGGGGACATATTATTTTGCCCTGTCTGTTGGTTGGTCTGTTGGTTGGTTTGCGCCAACTTTAACATTTTGCAATAACTTTTGGTATATTGAAGATAGCAACTTAATATTAGGCACGCATGTGTTTCTCATGAAGCTTCACATTTTGAGTCGTAAAAGGTCAAAGTCAAGGTCATCCTTCAAGGTCAAAGGTCAAATATATGTGTCAAAATCTCTCATTTTATTGTATACTTTTGCAATATTGAAGATAGCTACTTGATATTTGGCATGCATTTGTATCTTATAGAGCTGCACATATTGAGTGGTGAAAGGTCAAGGTCATTCTTCAAGGTCAGAGGTCAAATATATGTGGCCCAAATCGCTTATTTATGAATACTTTGGCAATATTGAAGATAGCAACTTGATATTTGGCAAGCATGTGTATCTCATGGAGCTGCACATTTTGAATGGTGAAAGGTCAATCTCATGGAGCTGCACATTTTGAATGGTGAAAGGTCAAGATCATCCTTGGTCAAATATATGGGTCAAAATTGCTCATGTAATGTCACTTCTGCAATATTGAAGCTAGCAATTTTATATTTGACATGCATTTGTATCTCATGGAGCTGCACATTTTGAGTGGTGAAGGGTCAAGGTCATCCTTCAATGTCAAACGTCATGGGGACATAGTGTTTCACAAACACATCTTGTTCCTTACAAGGCTATATGGCTTTAGTAAAACCTTGTTAACACTCTAGAGGCCACAATTATTGTCCGATCCTAATTAAACTTGGTCAGACGATTTGTCCCAATGATATCTTGGATGAGTTCAAAAATGGTTCAGTGTGGTAGAAAAACATGGCCGCCAAGGGGGTGTGGCCTTTTTCCTTAGATAGCTATTGTTAAACCTTGCTTACACTCTAGAATCAACATTTATTGTCAGATCATCATGAAACTTGGTCAAAAGATTTGTCCTCATGATATCTTGGACAAGTTTGAACTTGTTCTTGTTGCTTTAAAAACATGGCCACCATGGTCAGTGCATTTTTCCCTTTATGGCTTCATGAATCTTCATGAAACTTTGTTAAAATATTTGTTTGAATGATATCTTGGATGTGTATGAAAAAGGTTCTGGTCTGTTGAAAAACGTGGCTGCCAGGGTGGTCACTTGTCAAGAAAGTTGGTTAGAACATTTGTTCTAATGACATCTGAGCTGCATAGAACAGGTCAGTTCCTTTAAATCTCAGGTGAGCAACTTAGGGTCCTAATAAGTATACAGGTTAACATGCTGTGGTATGTTTTGTTGCATTGATGGTTCATTCCATGTGTTCAGATTAAAAGTTGTGTTCATTATTAGACTGTTTGATAACTTCGAAATAGTACGTTGTTTTTTAAACAGGTTATGACATAATATTTGATAAGTTGCTGTTCTCTTTGCATAAAGACATAGTGGTAATTTAATATGAGCAATTGACATAACAGACGATCTTCTTTGAATGTTTATGTCCCCCACCTCTATAGTGGGGGAAATATTGTTTTTGCTTTGTCTGTCTGTTGGTCTGTTTGCTCCAACTTTAACATTTGTAATGACTTTTTAAATATTCAAGATAGCAATTTGTTATTTGGCATGCATGTGTATCTCATATAGCTGCACATTTTGAGTGGTAAAAAGTCAAGATCAAGGTCAGATGTCAAATATATGTGGCCAAAATCGCTCATTTTATGAATACTTTTGCAATATTGAAGATAGCAACTTCATATTTGGCATGCATGTGTATCTCATCTGAACATTTTGAGTGGTGAAAGGTTAAAAACATCCTTCAAGGTCAAATATTTGGGTCAAAATTGATCATGTAATGTCACTTCTGCAATATTGAAGCTAGCAATTTTATATTTGACATGCATGTGTATCTCATGGAGCTGCACATTTTGAGTGGTGAATCTACAGTCGCAGTTGTGACTTTAATTATTTGCTACTAAAAATAGAGATTTTTGGAGACAATTATTTTCAAGGGAAGTAGTTTATTCAATTATAAATCTCATAATATATATTTCCTTACCAAGAATTGAAGTTCTTTTCACCGTTACTGTACAGATTTATTATTTTGAATATTTATAACTCAAATGATTGGTTTGACAAAAAGTTTTTCTTTAAATGATATTATTATCATTTCTTTGATGTTCATTACATACCTATGGGCTTGTGTCTATAGATACATGATCAACTCTGGCTATGATCCCTTTTAAACCACAGGCCTTGGTTGTCAGTGATGTCTGACATGGAAATAATTGATGTTGAGACAACCCCCACCCACCCCCTCAGGTTGGATTGGGCAAAATTCAAGGGAAGTAATAAGCTTTTAAGGGACTGAGATGATTTGTAGGGGGCATTGTGTTTTGGACAAATACATCTCTTGTTGGGTAACTAGGTCAAAGGTCAAGGTCACTGTGACCTCTTCGCAGCCGAGCACGGCACCCGTTATGCGGTGCTCTTGTTTTGATCAACATTGTTGTTTTTAATGTCACCGGATTGCAAATTTGCTATCATTTTATATATATTTATATGTTCCTATAGCCATTTTACCATTGAATATTATTATTAAGTGAAGCTTTCACAATCATAAGTGCTAGTTCTGAAAGTAAATGCAAAGATATCACAACTCTGTTCACAAAAAATTAACTTTTGCCTCGAGTTTCAAATTAAAACATGCAATTTTCAACTTATGCATTCATTGTGTTTTACTTAGCAAATGCCCTTCTCAGTACTGTTCTAATGCATTACGTGCCTTCTATATGTGTTCATTTTTCGCTCACCTGAGCACAACTTGCTCATGGTGAGCTTTTGTGATCGCTTTTTGTTCGTTGTGCGGCCTCAACATTTGCCTTGTTAATTCTCTAGAGTCCACATTTATTTCCAATCTTCATGAAATTTGGTCAGAAGATTGGTCTCAATGATATCCTGAATGAGTTCGAAAATGGTTACATTTCATGATAAACATGGCTGCCAAGGGGCGGGGCATTTTTCCTTATATGGCTATAGTAAAATCTTGTTAACAGTCTAGAGGCCACATTTATTGTTCAATCATCATGAAACTTGGTCATCCCAATAATATTTTGGATGAGTTAAAAAATGATGCCGGTTGGTTGAAAGACATGGCCGCCAGGGGGGGGGGGGACATTTTTCCTTTTATGGCTTTAGTAAAACCTTGTTTACACTCTAGAGGCCACATTTATTGTCCAATCTTGATGAACTATGGTCAGAAGATTTGTCTTAATGACATCTTGGATGAGTTCCAAAATGGTTGTTTGCTTGGAAAACATGGCTGCCAAGGGGCGGGGCGGGCATTTTTCCTTATATGGCTATACAAGGCTATAGTAAAATCTTGTTAACACTCTGAAGGCCACATTTATAGTCCAATCTTCATGAAACTCGATCAGAAGATTCATCCCAATAATATCTTAGACGTGTTAAAAAATGATGCCGGTTTGTTGAAATACATGGCCACCACGGGGCAGGGCTCTTTTCCTAATTTGGCTATAATAAAACCTTATTAACACTTTTGAGGTCACATTTATTTTCCGATCATCATGATACTTGGTCAGAAGATTTGTCCCAATGATATCTTGGATGAGTTCGAAAATGGTTTTGGTTAAAAACATGGCCACCCGGGTTGGGGAATTTTTTCTTTTATGGCTATAGTTAAACCTTGTTAACACTCTAGCAGCCACAATTATTTTCCGATCTTCATGAAACTTGGTCAATTTTGTTCCAAAATATCTTGTTATTTCAGGTGAGCAACTTTGGGCCTTTCAGGCCCTATTGTTTGATTGTTTTGGTCTGGCCTAAGAAACATAAGTATTTTGGTTTAGATGTTGAGGTCTGTTTTGATGCATTTATGTTGTTCCATTGCATGTGTGTTCAGTTTGAGATTTTTGTTCATTATTATACAGTAAGTATACTTGATATATTATTATACCCCACAAACGAAGTTTAGGGGGGTATATAGGAGTGAGCTTTTCTGTCGGTCCGTATTAAGTGTCCACTCTCTAATTCAAGTTGTTTTCATCCGTTCTTCATTGAACCTGGTCAGATGTTTTATCTACATGATGTCTAGGTCAAGTTGGAATATGGGTCATACCAGGTCAAAATCTAGGTCATGGGGTCACTTTGTGCGTTTTAAACATTAAGCATGGTGTCCCCTGTCTAATTCAAGTAGTTTTTATACGAGCTTTACCAAAATTGGTCAGAAGTTGTATCTAGACTTTTTGTGAAGATAACATGCAAAAATATTTTGTCTCAATGCGGCATGAGGGGGTATTTGTCACATCTGTGACAAAGATCTAGTGTTTTTATTTATAGGTTGTTTTATTTTCTTAGCAGGGTAGCTCTTATTTTAAAAAACAGGTTATGGCATAATATTTGATAAGTTGCTGTTCTGTTTGCATCAAGACATAGTGGTCAATATGAGCCGTTTACATAACAGACAATCTTCTTTCAATTTTCTTATTTAATACTACCAGTCACATTGATTATTCACGTCCATGCCATTATATTAAAGAAATAACCAATTTGAGAAGCCTAGTTTTACTCGACATGCATTACTGTGTTTCTGAAAATATCTGTCAACTGCCATTATATGCATGTTCCTGTGATAAATGCCATAACGCATTCCAGTATTTAAAGATTCATTGTTTTGATCAACAATGTTATTTATAATGTCACTGGATTGCAAGTTTGCAATCTTTATATATATATATATATACATATATATATATATATATATATATATATATATATATATATATATATATATATATATATATATATATATATATATATATATATATATTTACATTTTTATGTAGCCTTTTACATTTGAATATTAATTTAAGTTTAAATTTCACTTTTTTTAAATGCGTGTTCAGAAAGTAAATGCTAAGTAACCAGAACTATGTTTACAAAGAATATCCCTTGTGTTTATTTTCTTATTGTTTGTTTGTTAATTTAATAAACTCATCTAAATTCATTGTTGATAATCTGAGATAGAAAATCGGTGAGCCAAGCACCTTCCTGATGTTACCAGTTTCTTTAAAACTTGCTCAGTGAACTTTTTTGGCCTCTTAAAGTTGACCTTAAATGGACTTGTCCCTGGAGCATTATATGTTCATCCTTGAATGATGGTCAACACAGTTCTATCTATCAATTCCAGTAGTGTTTTCATGCACATTTAAAGTAACGACAAGCTCCAGCAGCTCAGGGCATTGTCAACATCCGCGACTGACTTTATGAACTCAGTCATGTGCTGGAAGAGCAAAGAAACTTCGTACTTGTCAGCCAGAATTACTTTAGCGTCATTCAAATAAAACAACCTTAAATATATGTATATAAATTGATTATTATTCATGGTGAAAATAGTCTTTTTTCATCCCTTCTAGTTTCATTGTTGATAATCTGAGATAGTAAATAGGTGAGCCAAGCACCTTCCAGATGTTAACACCAGTTTGATTCAAACCTTGCCCAGTGCACTTTTTTCTGGCCCTCTTATAGGTGACCTCAAACGGATTTGTCACTACAGCATTAAATGTTTATCCTTGAATGATGGTCAACACAGTTCTCTGATTCAGCCTAAGAAATGCATCAGAATTCAATAGCATTCTGCATTGATATCTATCAATTCCAGCAGTGTTTTCATGCACTACTTTGCATTTAAAGTTATGACAAGCTACAGCAGCTCAGGGCATTGTCAACATCCATGTCACAAAGCCTGACAAAGGTATAAGATGACAGTAGTACATTTTGAAAATAGATTACATTTTTCCTTACAAACTGTTTATTAAGTTATCATATTTTGCTGGTATGATCTAAAGCAATTGTTTTTGTTACGTATTGTCCACAATGTTCTTATAAGAGAACCCCAAAAATATTGTTGGTTTTATTGCTCGTTTGGTTTGCAGATAGCTATCCCCGTTGATTCCTGGAACATACCGTTCCACAACCTTTTACAAGAGCGACTGTTGTTGTTTTTATGCCCCAAAGGAGGGCATATAGTGATCGGACCGTCAGTCTGTCTGTCTCTTCGTCACACTTTGCATTTAGGTTTCGTATTTACATTTCAAAAATTGCTTATAACTTCTATATCACTACACATAGCAACTTCATGTTTGGCATGTCTGTGTATCTCATGGAGCTGCACATTTTGATTAATGAAAGGTCAAGGTCAAATATATGGCTTCAAAAAGGCGCAGAAGGGGGCATTATGTTTCTGACAAACATCTTTTTGTTGAGTTTTTTTTAAAGCGAAGTCAACTACTTAGTCATGCTTATGCAACATGTATGTGGTTCATGATTGTGATGACAGCAATCTTACCTCTTTAAATGTGGAGTTTATCCATAAATGTTCGAGTTGAATTCTATCATTAATCTTGAATAGTCTATTGTTTATGATAAGCATAACGGTTCTGTGTTTGAAAAAGAAATCAACTTCAGGTAACAAAATAACTAAAAGCTTCTGTTAAATATACCATAAAAGACAGAATTACTTAATTCTTCGCTGTTGTGTTTAGTTTATAGTTACTTTATAGGCCTCTTCCCAATTTTTCTGTTCAAAAGCCTGCATATCTATTACTGTTCCAATTTTGATCTCACATTTCTATACATTCTTTATCCTGTTATATATGTTATTTAAATAAGTTGGACATGTTTCTTAAAAATAGTTATAAATGTTACTCAAATAAAAATTAAGAACTGTTTTTGCATGACTTGTCTTCATTATAATCAAATCATTACATCAAGGAATGTCAGCAATTCGTGTTTTCAATATCACTTCCTGTTAATTAGTCCCCTACCGGTTTCACCGGAGGGGACTTTCGGTTTTCGCTTCGTCTGTCAGTCAGTCTGTCACATTTTTCTAGATCCTGCGATAACTTTTAAAGTTCTTAATATTTTTTCATGAAATTTGAAACCTGCATAGATGACAATATGGACATTATGCACGTCATTTAATTTCGTTCCTACGTCAAGCATGATGGTTGCTATGGCATCAAATAGACTAGAAATACTGCTGAAAATGGTGGTTTTCTTGATCCTGCGATAACTTTTGAAAGTTCTTATCATAATTTCATGAAACTTTGTTCCTACGTCAAAAATTCTGGTTGCTATTGCAACAAATATATTTTGAAACATTCTGTAAACAGTGGCATTGCTGACAATGGTGGAGCCGTTAGGGGAATTATATTGCTTGGCTTCGAGAATAATCATGAAAGTATTGCCATTCTTAATGAACAAACATGCCTATGCGTATTCAACTTAAATTAACAAACAATATTCAATCCATATCCATGGACATGTCAAATCACGTTCGTACATATAACATTATTAAATAAAACACGTAAACAACGACATTAAGGTAGGGTATAATGTACATTGTTAAAATTTTAATAAACCACAAACATTTTATTGTAATAGAAAGTTTTTACGAAAAGTGGTACAGAAAAATACCCAAATTTTGTTTCGTACCCAAAATGTTCGTACCCACATACACAATTGCGGTGATATAGATAAACTTAAATTGATGTTTTTTTTATCCGACCTCTTCAAAAGCATCGTCATACCAGTACTGTCAGTACTTTGATGCTTGTTTTAATTGACGTAACATTAGTACAATTTTTTAACATGTTGAAATTCAAGTGTGGTAATAACAATGTTTCTAGTTATTTATAAGGATGATTTATTCAACACATATAAATAAATCTAATTTGTTTAAACTGTTAAGTGAAAATAAAGATAAAGTTATAATTATAATATATGTTTAATATAGTTTACGATATGTTTATTTAACTTAAATATGCATATTTTAATTAATAACACAAAATACTGGAATGTTTTTGAACGTATTTACCTGATAACGATTTACGTCTATCGCTCGGTCCTTTAATCCGTTTGAAGGAGAACGTACTTCCACTGGCACGCGTCCAATCACAAAAGTCCTTTTCAAAGTCGCAAACAGAGCTTGGGACTGTTTTTATTTCTAAAATTTAGAATATAACACGGGCATACAAATGATTGTATGATGCTAGCTATAAAATTACAACAGAGCGAGTTTTCGCTTTTATGTTCATCTTCCAAGTAATGAATGTACAAAGGATGAAGTAGCATTTTTGCTTTAGTACATTTTGTATCATCGGACACAATACTCAGTGTTACTGAGTGTTAGATGGATTTTATTATGCAATTGTTATTTACAGAAAGAGTTCATTGACTTTGATTCATTTTCGACTATGTGTCAAATGCTGAAGGGCATCTTTAATAAAGTCAAGTCTTCGTTGAATACATCGAACAAAAATATTTATACGTTGAATATAAACATGAAGCGTTTGATGACTTTTCATTTCTTTAAAGCTCTCATTGAAATGAAGAGGTATTACTTGCTTAATAACATTTAATAGTACAACAAAGAAAGTCTATCACAACGAATCACTACTTGCATCCATTAGTTTTAGTCGCTTGAGCGATTTATATTGGAATAGTTTTTCTTACCGGTGTTAAGTATTTCACCTGCATCTTTCAAAGAGATGACCTCGCAGTGATCCTCAGGGAATCTAGGTTCTTCGGTATTTCGTTTGTATTTTAAATTCGTTTGACAGTAACTGCCTATGTTCAGTCCAAAATACGACGTATGTTGGGGAATTGAAAGGTCTGTGCATATTGTGTATTCTGAGCCTGGGGTCAAGTCAAGTGGATACAAGACCGCAGTTTTATGATTATAATATCCACATTTTTTTAACGGAACCCTTGGAACTAAGTCACGCCAATGGATGATTCGCCAACTATTTGAAACAGCCTGGTCATGATCAAATGCATATGACTTGTCACCCACACGCGGCATTCCAAACGTGTACAATGTCATTCTATCTTTTGCAACAACGCCCTCGTTAACTAGGGCGTAAGAAGTCAATGATGCTAGTGCGCCACCTAACGAGTGACCTGTAACTACCACTTCATAATTCTGTTAGTGGTTGGCGAGTCTTTAGACGCTTTCTCGAATACATGGATCAAAGAGTCTTTTAAACGCAAAACTGAAATATGTATTGACCTGTCCACGCCAAAATGTGTATGCCAAAGCAGTTATTGGTTTTCCTTGACACCAAAACTGTTCTACCAACCCTTCATCTGCAAGTTGGAACCATGTTTTTAACCCTTCACCTGCCGTGCCGCGATAGCCGACGAGAATCATTTTTGTCTTCTGTGATAAAGCTGTATACGCAAAACATTCCCTATAGTCAAACCATCTCTCACACTTTCTTCCTATAGCTTCTACAATTTCAAAGTCATCGTTAGGCAATATGTGATTGATGCACTTAGACAAATACTCGGGCTCGTCTAGGAATGGTATGTAGGTATTCGTCTGTGTACATGATTGACATGATATCTGGGATGCACACGTATCTGTTAAAACTCTAATGGCTTTCCATGAGATCACTGCTAGTAATACGAGCATGTAACCCATTTTGTCAGTTGAAGTACAATATTTTACATGTATTTACAAATTTTGTAACGCATAACATTCCTTGAGTTACAACTTTTGCAGGTAATTACGCACTTAAACTTCACTTAAAAACAAATAATATGTGCAAGGATGGAAATATTAAATGCCGATATTTGGACCGCTTGACGAATGTAGATTTATTTATTAACTAGCTTACAAGTCCTTTCCGCTGTCGGTAGCCTTTTATAGCCTAGTTACTTGATTTATCTGATAATAAATTTGAAATAAAGATTGCGTCAGACTCTGTTAAATCGACTTAAAGAACCCAGATTAAGGTATAAAAAACTTTCATTCTTATCAAGCATTTCTTTTAAAGGACATTTTACAGCCACTAAGCTAAGTATGGTTTACATTGCATCATTATACTTTCAGAAAAATGCTAAACCGTGCTTTGAAGCCTACAAAGTAAATAAAAACAATGGTTCATATAGTTACCGACTCAATAAAAAAATCGTATCATCTTAACTACAACCAGTGTTTCAGGTACTTTGTTCAATATACGTATAATAGAAAGCAAATCAACTGTTGTGTATACGCCTTGTATATATCAATATTTCAAATGTAGTGTCTTCTTCTGATACAAATATGGGTGATGTACATTTAGCTACTTAGTGTCCTAACAAATATATAGTCACGTCGATATTTTAATTCAACTTGTTTGGTGATTGTAGTTCGATTTTATAAGACATGATCAAATAAGAAATATGCATGTACTTTTTACCGAACCTTGAAGCGGAAAATGGTTTAAATTTGCCATCAAGATTTAAACAAAATCCGTTATACTATACATTTAATTGTTTGTGTTCCATTTTTCGGAGTATTCAAATTTAGATATTCATTTGAAAAATGGTCTTTTAAATTTGTGCATGTCCGCCTCGAGTTGCGCTCGATTTCCTAACTTGACTATGATGCAGACAGACAGACGACAGAGGGACAGACAGACAAACAGACAGACGAACGGACGGACGGATTGACAGACGGACAGACAGGCATGCAGACGGACGGACGGACAGATCGACGGACAGACAGACATACAGACAGACAAATAGGCAAACAGACAGACGGACAGACAGACAGGCAGACAGACCTTAAACAAAGTACATCGTCAACATCGCATGTGGTTGGTATCGATATACGTCAACATGTTTATGCACAGAAAACAAAGTGTCAACAAAGATGAATATGTACAAAACAAATGTATATGTACGTACAGAGGATAAACAACTGGTAAATTACGTTAACCAATTTAAATAATGCTATATGATACTCAACGATTCCTTAACAAATTAACACAGACAGACAGACAGGTAATCTTAATTGACATAAATAAAATCTTATTTTTTCGGAACTTAGTCTTGGTACATTCAAGATTTAACTTTAATGTTCTATACATGTCTAACATTGAAATATCTTCTAGTGTACGGTGAAAATATTGTATATATGAATCTATAATTTTGGATTTTAGAATGGGTTTACACATGTTAACTTTAATATTATGAACGCTGTTAAAGACATAACTAAACCCGTAATCATCCAATAATGTATTAGTTATAAATCCAATTTCGGCAGCCTGTTGCGTAATCTGAAACTCCAATAGGGCATACAGTTTAGAGAATCATGTTATCCGAGGCACCTTTTTTAAAACAAAAGTGTACGATTCTTGTGTATCTCTTTATAAGGGGGGGATATCTTATTAGCTCACTATTAACACATACATAACAGGTATTAGTTGTAACTCAATAAAAGCCTATTACAGAACTTGAGATGTACTCTTTCTAATTCCTTAGATTTTGTAAAACCCCAAACTTCTGCTGAATAACCTAAAAAAGACCCTACATACGCATCAAATAGCAAATAAAGAATGTTGGCTTAAAATCAAAATGTTGGCATTTACAAAACAATCTATTCCATACTTAAAGAACTTTGTCATTTAAATGTTCGTGATTTAAATTAATACTACCTATTATATATAAATAAAACATCTAAATAATAAAAATCATTTACAGTTTCTATAGCATGGTCATTTTATGTCTACTGTTCATTTGACAATTATCCGCCTCTTTTTCGAAAAACCCTTACATGTATCTTATCAGAGTCAACTTTTAATCCTCATGTGTAACAATAACTATATAACTTGTCTGAATGGTTCTGGATTTCTTCTGGTGATTTACCCACAATTACTATGTCGTCTGCAAAAAAGTAACAAACTTAAAACAATATCATCTAGTTGCAGACCTGAATCAATATAATTTTGCAAAAACAACTCAAGATATTATTTAAAGATAGAAAATAACAAAGGTGACATAACTTCCCCTTGGCGTAAGCAAACATCATAGCTAGAGTAATCTGAAAATGACGATACTGATTTTACAGATTACTTAACTTTTTTGTACAGATCTCGCTTAGTTCTTAATATTTTGCCTTTAATTCCTCATTCAAACATTTTTAACCATAAAGTATTTCTTATAATAGCATCAAATCATTTCGTCATATCTACAAAAAATAAAATACAATCGTTAGTTCAAAATAAATAATGATTTATTAAAGAATATTAAATGAATATTGCGTCAGTAGTAGATCGCCATTTTTAAAATCCGAATTGAGCGTTCAAAATGATGTTATTTTCTATACAAATATTTTGAACACGTTTATATTATACAGTCGGGAATAATTTTGACAAACTTCTCACTCGAGTAATTCCTCTTTAATTATTAGCATCGGATTGGGATCCTGTTTTATGAAGGGAATAATAATACCTTCCGTCAAATGAACGGGACAATAACCGGAATTAAGTAGATTGTTAAATAAGTCACATAAATGAGCAGTTGTTATTACAGGCACCGTTATCGGTTAATCTAGTTCAGGATATTTTAATTATGAAGATTAAACTCATTATAACAATTTTCCGATTCTGGATTTAATGCAACAAAAGTATCCGAGCGTATCCTCCAAAAATTATCTGTAAAGTCCGATAACTGTATATTATATATTATTAAATCAATTTTTTTTTTTTACTTGAAATGTATCCGCAATTCCCTTCGTGTATTTGCCTTAAATCTGTTATTTTATCAATTCTTCGCTTGCAACCGAAAAATGTGTTTCTTTTACGAGGCTCACAAAACAATTAACTGAGGAATAACGAGTTTGTAAAAACCATATTATAACCATACAGTGTAAATAATAAGTTATTTTGAATACATGTACAAAAACATATTCGAACTGAGCTTGACCTATGGAATTAAACTAATACAATTACGATTCATGAAATCTTTGAGTTGTGTTCTTATGAGCTTTCACTTGCGGTTTTAATCAAGCAACATATATGAACGTTTGTCGATAGAAAAGTAATACACATATTTCGCGGTTTTGGTAAGGGAAATGATTATTTACTTCCGGTCCAATTGATTGAACGATAAGTGCAATATAATTACTTCTGTTTGCTTAATAGTGGCTTCGATGTACAAAAAAAAAATAAACGCGTTCCGAAAATGCTAAGGATTCGATTTGCAAAGGTCGCACATAACTTATTCAACTGATGACAATCGCTGACCCACTCTCTTAAACTGCGGTTCATTACATTAATGTATGTTAAGGCACGAACGACAACTCTGTTTAATGTGTCAAATTGTTGCAAATCCAAAGCGTGTGGATTTGAAGTATGAATTTTAATGCACACGCGTCTAGTTAGGATCGAACCAGATACAAGTGACCAATACTTCATTCTCTTGACTTAAAGGATGATAATGAATGTTGAAACTTGAACCATTACCCCAATTGAACTGAAAAGATGCTGCCGATTGACATCGGTGTATGCATCAGCTGTTTATAAAAGCACACGATTTCAATCTCCAATCTCTTAAAAATTATTTAAGCAACTTGCAAGACTATATAGTTATATTAAATGATATCGTCAGTGAATGTTGCGCAAATTGTGAAAGCTCTTAATGACTTTTTTGTTTTAAAACGCAAAACTGTAAACACAACCTTGAAATCATATAAACGATAATAGAAGATCTATTTTTGAGATCACATGGACCAGATGGGCTATTCTAAGTTGAAAAGTGTAATCGTCTGAACATTTAACCTTCATGCCTGAACATGGAAATGGTCTAAATATATGTTATCTTATTTCCTTATCAAAAGACGCTCTTTGATTTGTTTAAATTAAATACTTCACTGCCTTAAAGCATACTTCAATCAAATATTTTAGTAGTTTGTTCAAAAGTATATCTGCCCTGATAACTTATCAATGATTGCAAAATTTCGATTCGAAACTAACGTCAGTCGTTTGTTTGCTTTTCTGTGACAGTGTTCACTTACAAAACTAATGTTTTGTAAACTGAAGTAACAAGAGCACCTTGAGGCTAATTAGATAAGTTTTATCTTTAGCATTCATACGAATTTGTGTTCTTGTGTTACTAAAACGCATATAAAAGACTTTTAAAATTTTTATCAGAACGAACTTTTTTAGTGTTTGGATGATTTAAATAGTACCCGTTTTAAACAGATTTTATCTGAATTACTTTAAACGAAAGATTGCAAGTTTGTATGCATATACTCATTGCATGTATTTACATGTTATGCTTAAATATTAAATTGTTTGTTTTCGTATTGCTTAGATCGAGCAATCTTTTGTGGTGTGTAATTTGCTTACATTGCTGTGCATATCTACGTATAAAATAAAGCCATCAATGCAGTCTAAGAGATAGCTCTATCACCCGTCAATATTGTGTTTACCTTGAGGTGGTGCGTTTGATTTTTAGAAGGCCCAACAATTGCACTTCCAGTGTGAATTTGACCTTGAGCCGTTGTGACTTGCTAATGCATTTTGCACAAGGTCCTAAAGACCTTAACATTGTATCTACGTTTAATGAAATCCCTTCAAATGGGTATAACCGATAGAGAGCGGACATGAAAATAAAGGCAACAAATGAAATTCAAGTATAACCTTAAAACGGCATGGGTGGCTAATGCCTTCTACATATCGTCTCAAATACCTAAACATTGTTGCCACTGAAATAAGAAAATAAGTGTTCGTCATACCTTTTTATTGGTGTATAAGAAATTGAATTGAGAGGAAAATGGCGTCTCAATACTTTTTAACCTTTCCTACATCGACTTAAAGTTGGCACGACTAAACTCTTGCTTTCTGCGTATTGTCACAATTACCTTACAATTTGAGGCAATGAAAATCCAATAAAGGGAATTGGAGATACTGAACGGACACGAAAATATAATTGCGACTCTTGATTCCTTGATCTTTATGGAAGCATGTCAGTCCTTGTATACGGTACACCCTCTTAAATTTTTTAAATAAACAATTTATTTCGTGGCAAGTCATTTTTTAAAAGTGTCGGATTATTTCTGTTACCTCTTACCTCAAAGTTTGATCAAGTAAGTACGTGGTTCTTGTGTTGCGAATCATACATAATAAAATGTATGCCAAATAATCATAAAACAAATAGCCGAATAAATATTATGGGCGGATTCGGACTTACCTAACGATAATTTAATTGTGTGCTTCCCTTTGCTTATGTATTAATCACATATTTGTCAATTTGTATTACATTGACTTACATTCCTTAATCGGTAGATAGAAACTATGAATCGACGCCAACAAATACAATCTTTAAAAAAATTGTTCAAGTAAATTAAGGTTTTCACGCCTAAAACATATTTGGACAAAAGCAGCTTTTGTATGGGTTTAAACGTTGACCCATTAGTCGTTTTCATTTAAAAAGTCATTTTCATTTAAAAAAGCATAAATACGCAAAATCATCAAATATTTCGCACAAATGTTTCGTAAAATAAAGCTTACCTATCAATAAATCAGTGTTCCTGTTAGCAAAAGCCACAATTTCAACGCTAGATATAGTATGGTAACATTATATACAAAATGCTCGTTTTTATGTGGTCATCTCCTCCATCCGTCCGTCCGTCCGTCCGTCCTGGCCATTATCTCCTCCTACACTATTAGCACTAGAACCTTGAAGCTAACACATGGTAGCTATGAGCATATGTGCGACAGTGCACTATTTGGATTTTTTATCTGACCCCTGGGTCAAAAGTTATGGGGGTTGGGGTGGGGCCGGGTTAGAGATTTTCACTCATTTTTTAGGTTATTTTATATTAAAGTCTCTATAACGCTCAAAATCAACGGAAATTTCTAAAAGTATTTCGTAACATAAAGTTAACAACTAAACAATCAGTGTTCCTTATAGCTATAGCCACAATTTTAACGCTAGATGTGGTATGATTGCATAGATTTTTGTAGATACAAAATGCTCGTTTTTATTTATTTGTGACCACAATAAATTCCATGTAAATCTCCTGCGACTATATCTATTGATACGACACACGAACACTGAAATGGTACCATGTTAAAACCATAATAAAAACGATCATTTGTATCCACAAACATCTTTTTTACCGGACCATATCTGGCGTTGAAATTTCGACAATGGGCATAAGGAACAATGATTTTTAATTGTTTACCTTTATTTTACGAAATATTGTACGAAATTTTCGTTGATTTTTAGTAGTAATGTTACTTTAACTTCTTCATTTCTACACCGATTTACTTCAGATTGATACTGAACATCACTTATGGCAATACGGTCAATCTCAATTATACATGGCTCCATTACTAACTCTGGGGCGCCCCTGGGTCAAACATGCGGCTTGGGGATACGCGTCGGCCTATGCCGCGCCATTTCTAGTTATTTTTTGTGCGACAATATATTCAATGTTAAAGTGATAGTATGGGCATTTTTGCACTGTTGAATTGAGCTGAAAAGAATTAACAGGTCAAAAGAGTTAGTTAAAATGTGGTTACTGGTCAATTATCTGCAACTCATCTTGCTACCAGTTGTGTATAAAAAATAAATTTTATATTTGATATTCTTATGTGACCCACCCAGTCCTGTAAGCCGAAATGATCCGTAAAACAAAATTGTGTCTTTGTGTCGTATGAACGAATCTGCACTAAAACTAAATCAAATCGTACATGCATGATCAGTTATCAAACGAAAGTACGGTTGATATTCAAATGCATGATTTTTCTCTTTCCGGTATATTGTTTTAGTATGTTGATGCTGCATTATTAAATATAAGTGTATATGAAGTGAAAACACCAAAAATATACAACGGCTGCGATAGACACCTATAAACTGTTAGATGCCCATGACATCACTTTAATTTCCCGCCACGATATCCGAACATTTACGAGCGAACGCAAGACTGGCTTCGTGAAACGTCGGAAGAACGACGTATTCAATTATTCATGAGAACTATAAAGTGCTTCCAAAATTTTATGCAAAAAAGAAAACATGCAAAAAATTACAACCGCAAATGAACTACATTTCCATGACATACAAACATGTATGTATAAGACATGTGTTTTAAAATAGCTAACATCAAAGTTTATTATTCAGTCAAACATAATAATTTCAATAAAAAAATAAATTATCAAATTTCTCCAATATGCTAGTTAGCAACCAAACATAAAATAAAGTGTTCAAGATCTGTTGATGTCATAACACACCCACATGCAAAGTGAAATTCTTATGAATTAGCATGTAAAATCGTAGACCTGTTCAATCTGAAAGTAATAACAATAGCGTAACATGTAGCTGGATTGAGCGCGTGTAAATATGCTGGTTGTGGGAAAAAGTGCCTTAAACCATATAATTAAGTTAAATAAAAAAACTTTGTTTGGATTGAAACATGGCCTTTTTACATAACCATAAAATTCAATTGCGTGTGTAAATTGTGGCCAATCGTATAAACACGTGTGTTCACAATCTCTTGCGTCTCATTCATGTCATGATCATTCCAAGCGTTCATCATTGAGGTTACAATATACTAAACAATCTCTTGCACGACGGTTACATTGCATTAACTGCATTAAAGAAAACCATCTCATACCATGATATCTTATATCAGTCTTAATTAATTATTATAAAATTGATATGTTTTTTTATGTTAAGAAACCAACATACATAAATACGTCGAAACAATGCCTAACGTCACTCGATAAAAAATATGTACAATTGTTTACATTTGTGAAGTGCGTGGAATAATTACATCTGTGTAAATGGGCAATAAAATAGTTCCAAAGAGTTGCATTAAAACTCACAAGTTTTTGCACGATTAATCGTACATTTAAAAGTCATATTTCTTAATTAAATGCATGCGATCTTAAATATCCACACAAATATACATTGTATGCGTTTGTTCGGTTTTAGCTATTTGGTAGACAAAATGGCGTGCTGAGCCTTATGCAGAGTTGTATGTGAGAGCAAGGAACGACAACTCTGCGTGGAGATTGGTGTGTTCATTGTAAAAATAGAATGGATTATAATTGCGCTGTTGGTCGGAGTCTTCGCCACGTGACTGACCAATTCAGTGGATAAAGACCTTCGCAATATGTGCAAAGAATAATAATTATAAAAATAAAAAATAAAAATGATAAAAATAATAATAATAGTAACAATAATTATTATAATAAAAAGTAATTAGTAGCATAAACAGCAAACTGTTTGTACAAGTATTGTAGTTCTCATAAATCCATAATCAAATTCTTACAGTTGTTTTATAAATATTTATGTTATGTAGTTCATACATGGGATAAACTTGCATTGGGTGATGCAGATATTCTTAATTAGGAGGCGGAGTACAAAAGTATCAATTTTCTTCTGCAAAACCTTAAATCCTGTAAGAAGACCCTCCTAAGCCCCATTTATTAGTATGAACAATTTGTCATATGGGATATCACGAACGATTGTAATAAATGTCTGGGAGAGGACAAGACAAAAACATATGCGAATGTACATGAACTCCAACTAACATAATAACAAACCACTTAGTGACAACAAGAAGAGGTTACCAGGTTATGTGTACTAAGAAAAAACACACTTGCACAAATATTTTTTGTTAAAAAGCAATAAACTAGTATAAACTTTTCTTACGTGTACCATCATATATAGAAGCATCGCCTTTGCCTACACCATATCAGACTCGCGTGATATCAAGTGAAAGTCACTACCATATATTAAATATTTATTGTTCCACTAGTTCACAATAACATACGCGACGCTGACCCAACATGTTTGGGTATTATATTCCAAACCGATAACACTTATTTAATACACACATTTCGAAAATTATCATGGCCCTGACCGATAATAAAACTGTAGCCCTATTTATGAACTTCTTTTTATTGTAAACAAAAACATCAATGCGTCTCAGATGTTTAAAAGTGCGGGATGAGTTCAACAGTTTTGATGGAAAAATATCATTTTTGGTGACATGTTCATTGTATTTGAAGCAGGGTGCTGCATAATTGTGATTTCGATGTTGCTTGTCGCCATTTATTTCCCACAACTTTCGTAGTTCATGTAGGGCGTAATGGTTTTGGCTTGTGGATATGTTATGCAAAACATCGATCTTGACAAGGCTAAAAAATTATTATGTTATAAAATAATAATTGTATTCAACTTCGTGATGACCTCTAAACTTCAATGAAAATCCACATCAAAAACGCGACAACAAACTTAAATGCAACTCCAAAATGTTTGCTTTTCCACCCAGTTTATCATCTCACATTTTCAATAGTAATCGTCAGTATTTCAATATTGAACGTATTATGCCATGCTGTAAACGTCGATCAAAGCCTCATTTTTTTAGAATTTCACACATAACATGTGCAATTCTTAACAATGCGTATTTGATCGACGTTTATAACGATATAACCTTATATTTTTGTTGAATGTTTGCAAGTTATATTTTCATACCCAACCGTTCAATGAGACTGCAGCTTGTTGGTGCGTGTGCAAATAACGAAATTATATTTTCTATGTTTAAGCTCACTACATATAACACTTTCTCGCTTAGATATTTTGCAGCTTGATTTAATGTGTGTTTAAATGTTATTAGGTTTTTTTATGCTACTATTTCGTGGGTGTTAAGTTCAATTTACATCGATCCATGCTGACGTCAGAAGGATGTCTTACTTGCATATTACCGTAATAACTCTTAATTTTTTGACACTAAATAATAATATTAAAAATGTGTCCGAAATTTTAGATTAAACAAATATTCCAAAAATATACGTGTCCGAAAATTGATTGACAAAAATGCAGGTGTTCAAAAATTAAAAGATACTCTAAAGAAATATGCATTTAAAATCGGATTCGGGTACGAAATATGTTAACATATATTGTTTCCTTTTAAGGTGTTGGCTGAAATAATCGTCTATTATCAGTATACATAGTTATTAACCCGATAACGCAATCTAACAGTAATTATGTTACGCTGTACTATCGAGCGCTAAGTATTTGCGTTTTTCTTATATCATACATCTTAAATATAATGATCCAGTGTCTAACTATAAAAAAGTGTACTAGTAAAAATAATATATGGTTGTTGACTTTTTCTGGCGACCATGGGTTACACTGGAGAGAAGTCCGTCGCGCACTATAAATGTGTTCAATCAGAAAGACATAACTGTTGTTGAATGATTTTGTTCGCAAATACACACTTTATTTATGCTATGCGTTTGCTGTTTTAGATTTTTGGTAAGTTAATGCAATATTTCCACAATTATGCTAATTAATTAAATACAATATATTACTTGTTCAAGTTAGAATACGTAAGTAAAATGTGTATGTAAAATGTGTGATATAATAGTGTATGGTCCTACACTAAGATGAGTAGGCATATCAACAACGGACATAAAGATCAAGAGATTGTGTTGTAAAATATCCCACTTGTCTTCGTGAATTTGATATACTTTCAGTGTGAATTGTCAGTAACGATAGGGAAGGGCAACAAGAGGGTCAAAGCCTTCGAAATCATACATATCGCGAAGAAAAGGTGCTTAAATGCCACTTCTGATGCCGTATACAACGCTAGATATGCTTTGAAAGTGTCGTTGGTAAAATCATATGTACAGTGTTTGTAGCGACTCGGCCATTTTTACAAGTCGGCGACATTATATCAAAGAACATTTATTGTATCCACTTTATTAACGATGAAAACATTTTATTTTAGAATCATTGTCTTACATGGATATTGTTTACTGAACTTCCTTTCGATGATATATATCAACCTAAAACGTTTCAATTTCATTCCTCGTATAGTTTTCAAGGTGCCCCATAACACAATTTAAACAAAAAATAAAAAAATGCAATCAGTTAAAAAAATATGAATATAATATGTATCACTCTTGTGCAACGCACCGCCTCTAAATGAAATTTATTCAAGTTGATTTATCCAGATTTGCACACAAAAAATGACGACCAGTCGAACGGCCATACATTTCATGAAACGTGCAAGGGGTATGACTAATTATAAGTAACTGTTCAATACAATCCGTATGTAGCTCGTTCCATATACGATTTACAGGTGTGTACACGTGTGCACATATTTTGTAAATATTCTCAGCCAAAAGTGTTCGGCTGCCCGGATAAAGTTCAGTTTTTGAAATTATCTTCTCGTCTGTGTTGCAAGGTCCTTGTAACCGATAAAGTCTTAGTTACGATGGCAGTGTCCTTTTGTGATGCTAACGGAATCAATGGCGATATCACTTTTGTAGCCCTTACCAATTGTGGCCTCGAACTCAAACTGGAATAAATACATACATTTTACAGTGGCATTCTTTAAGTGAGTCATCGTTTTTCTTCATAATGGTGTCACAAGAAATGCACATGTTTTAAGTTGTTGTTCGATGAGATTGTGACACGATTAACGCATGAATAGCAACGTCGTAAAGAATCACGAATACAATTACGTCATTTTGGTGACTGGCTGATTTAAAAGAAGTACTGTTATAAATATGTATGGGTTAATCTGCATACGTAGCAGGTACTTCGGGAAATTAACACATGTCACGCGAGCGGATTTTCGTATCATAATTCTGAGTTATGTTACCATGCAAAAAAGGTTCTGATGATAAAATGAACGCTGTTGTAAAGTGTGAATGAATGGATTATTATTGTTGTTTTTTGTATTTATTTCTGGTCATAAACATGTATTGAAAAAAGTAGCATTACAGGAAACAATTGGTCTTTGATCAATTTTTGTTCGATAACGTGACTCGTAACCTGCTGAATAGACAAGACGTTTCTCTAATACCTACATGCATAAGCCCTTTGCCTAGATTGGTTGCATAAACATCCCCTCGCTGAAGTCTCCATGTGGTACCATGTTCCCCTTCTTTCTTGAAAATACTTTTTCGTGGTGTTATGGTTGTATACATATACAATTCCAGAGATCCCATATCTTCTCCGAACATGTGGTAATAGAACTCGATGCAATAATTTCCAGCTGTGAAATTCGGTGAGCGTAATTTAGCCAGTTTGAGTTCATTGTCTGATGCATCAACGTATATGTAATAGCCTAGAATGAAATTACGATAATTAAGATATTAGAACAGTTTCAATTAACCTTAAAAGACGTTAACCATACAATTAAAAACAATTTTTATTTACTTTGGGGTCGCTTTCAAACATACAAAATGTAAACAAGGAGAAGTGTGTTGAACTTTACATAAAGATCTGCATTAAGGAGTATAATTCATTTTTTTACATATTTAATTACCTGAGCCAGTTTTGTCAATAACCGGTCCAGTCTTCTTGTCTTTATCAGACGGGCCCTTCTTTCTCTGAAAATTGAATTTGCTACAAGGGACGCTTGTCCAGTCACAGAAGTCCTTGTCGAAGTCGCAAACACTTTCCGTAACATTCTTGATGGGCGTTTCTGAAAAGAAAATACAGTAATTACTGCTTTTTAAATAACCATAAGCAATTGTGTTATGCTTGTTATTTTGTATTGCAGATTTATAATATATGAACGTGATATCCTCATTATAATTCGCTATATGTTTAAAATTTTCAAATTAACTTAATTACCGGTACAAGTGTCGTGTTTATCTGTTTGATCTAGTTGGTCTCCGCAATATTTCCATGAATAGTCAATCCCTTCTGAGTTAGTAATTGTACTGCCCAACAGTGATTTACATACATCGGGTATATTGACTCCGAAGTATTTCAAATGATTTTGCAATGACGAGCTGCCTTTCAGTGTTTCAGGATCTTCATTGTCTCTAGAAATGTTGAATTTCGTATTTGATTGCATTTCTTCTGGATACAGCACTGTCGTTCCATGGTGATAAAACCCTCTAGCAATTGAAGGTGATCGCGAAATCTTGTCTTTATTGTGTATAATTCGCCAACTGTTAATGACATACATATCATGGTAATATGCATATGCCTTATCTCCAACCCTCGGCATTCCAAATGTATATAAGAGCAGTCGCTTTTTGTCAACTATTCCTTCTGTCACAAGGGTGTAAGCAGCAAGAGAAGCGATGGCACCGCCAAGAGCATGTCCTGTAACAACTACATTATAGTCTCTGTTTTGTGAGACAAGATCCTTTATAGTGTCGTATATGCAGGGATAATACACATTTGAAAACGATGTGTTCAAATATCTATCAATTTTAGCTCCATCCTTTCCGAATGGTGTTTTAACCCAGCTCTTAATCTCGTCCCAAAACTGAATCAACTTCGCATTGCGAACTCGGAGCAATATTACAATTTCTTTTCTCAGTTTAGATACAGCCACAAATGCATAGCATCGTCCTAGATATAGCCGGTCCATGTCGCATTTCTTAGACACAGTTACAACAACTTGATATTCCTCTTTTGGCACTATTTTTTCCATACATTTCCGGATAAACCCGAAGTCGGCATATGCAACGGCTGAAAGGTTTGCAAGTACGAATGCCTTGGCTGGATCGTAAGGAACACTTTCATCTGAGTCCAGAGAACAATTGGATTCCTCCTTTATATTCATCCATTGCTCACATGGATTTGCGTTCTTTGTGAATCCTAACAAAGGAATCTCGCTGGAGCCGAACGTATGGCATTTTCCGTCAAGTGGACACCACCGGCATTTCACGTCTTTCAACGGAATGAACGTGTTTGTCGTAATGCAGTCGTGGCAGTTCCTCTGAGCTGAACATGCATCACCAAGCACCAAATATGGGAAAACCACGAATGACATCCACAATCCAATCATTTCTAAAAGTAAATATTTAGGAATTTGTGCCCCGCTGTAAACTATTTATTTAAAGAAAAAATATTTCATGTGTTCGCCCTGTCACCTGAGCAGTTAGATAAGTATGACGAAGAAAATATATTGATACGTTTTATTTACTCAAGATTTTAAGTTTATCTATTAAAAGTATGCTTCGTTGCGAGGATATTCAAGATAAAGTTCTTTCAATAACCCTGTGGTAGATACACACAGTATTAAGTTAACTGAACTTGATAACCGATGTATCTGTCTCAAAATGGATTGAATAAAAAAGACGGCATCCAAAACATCTTTTTAGTCTATGTTACACACACAATCAAGTTATTTAGTATTTTAATTTGACAGAATGGCTGCAATGATTTGTGGCACAGATGTCACCATACACGCCTCACTGGTATTTTATTGTTACTTCGTAAATAAATGCATATGTTGTTTCAACATTTCATTTCGCATAACTAACTCGTGCAATACACGTTGAAGAAAGAGATACAAACTAAGTATGTCCTAAACACTGATACTCCGAGGATGCGTGTTTGGAAACAGACAAATTCGCCAGTCAGTTTAAGACGACTCGCTTGCACATACAAACTTATCTTTGTATATATACTCCACACTTGTAAAATTGACGAATTCAATGTCACAAAAACTGTTGAAGGCCTAATTCCTTCCTTTCCATCACCTTAACATTGAGTTTGTTCAGTGGCTAACGTTTTAAGCAAAATTCACCAATCAATTGTATTTTCATATACATTATTTAGTGAACAAAGAGAAAAGACCATAACTCTGCCACCCTGTTCGCATCTTGAAATCCTTCCTTTATGATCATCTTCACTTTGGGGACATTCAGCTAACAATTTGATCGAAATCCGCTAAGCAGTTTAAGAGAAGATGAGTACCGCAAATATCGGTATTATATAGAGGAAAAAACAAATCGTCGTAACTCTGTCTAAATTGGTCGCAGTAGAAATTCCTTCCTTACGATCACCATCTCAGTATGAATTTTAATTCTAGCGACATCCTCCAAGCAGTTGAAATGAAGTTACTACACAAAATTTCTGAGACTTTATATTATAAAGCTGAAAAAGGACCAAAACCAATCGCCCCAAAAGACCCAAATCCTTTATTTGCGATTATTCGAAGATCGGAGACATAGCACATTTAGCTGCGAGATTTTGACGAAATCATCTTAGCAGTAAAAGATGAGAACGTAAAATTTCGGAAGCATATATTATCTTTATTCGAAAAAGAAGAATAAGTGCCCTTTTTTGCTACAACTTGTTCCAACCAAAAGATCTTACTTTATTATTTTAATTCAGAAAACATACATTTTACAATCATTCCAACATATAGATTCAAGCATTTAAAGGGGCCTTTTCACAGTATTTGGCATGTATTGAAGTTTATCATTAAATGCTTTATACCTATAAATGTTAACATTGGATCTAAAACCCTCCAGTAAAAAATCAAGAATAAATTTTTTTTTAAAGAGAAAAAAGTAACCCTCAACAGGGCTCGAACCACTTACACCTGAAGTAAAAGTCTATCACTTAGACCACTCGGCCATCCGTTCTCATACAATGAGGCATGTATTTTATAGTTTTTTTTTATGAACAATCCTCGTAGTTTCACAAAATATAACGACACCAACAGAGCTCTCCAAATTATTCAATCGTTTCGCATTGCAACGCTTTATAATTTTCAGGTTTTCAAATCTTCAAAAGATGCATATAATGGCTATTTTAGAAAATGGTAAATGTTCAGTATTACTGTTTCCTCACATATATCATAACTAAAATGAAAAATTGCGAATCTGAAACAACTTTTTTTAATTTTGTCAATTATCCAAAACTTGAAAAGGCCCCTTTAAGCTCAAACAAATATAACTGAAATAAATATGGTATCAGAGTATGAGGTTGTGAAAAGAAGAAAAAGATAGGTGTTAGTAATGGTTTTTAGTAACGCGGCCGACTAAATTTACAGAACATATTTTGCAAATCAGTATGTGCAAAGAAGCCTTAGCTACGGTAAGAACCGCAACTCACTATGCTAGGAGCGATAACCGCTGACTGTCTGCACTGCAGACGACAAATGCTTCTTCTCTACTTCTGCAGTGAGTGTATATACCAGCTTGTAATACGGCATTGGTCAGTTCTAGTGTGTATCATTGAAATCTGTACATATTGGCTGCTTTCAGGGAAAACGGGGCTTAATGCATGTCAAATAAGATTAGCCTGTGCACACTGATTAGCCTGTGCAATGCGCACAAGCTAATCAAGGACGACATCAGCGAACATCTTCAGTGCCTTCGGCGCTTTGATTTAAACATATTTTTTTCCGTTGTGAATGTATGAGTTAAATCTTCACTGTGCAGTAATAGAGGATGGAGTCCACAAACTTCTAGGCGCACTTTAGCACGGACGTCCAAGTATTTTGCCTAATGCCTCCCGATTTGTTACGGTGATGATACGTTAACTTATTATGTGCTGGGAAAAAGATAAGAATTTTTAAAAAAACGTGATTTATTACCTTACCTGGTCGGTTTTTAACAATAAAATGTAAACAAGCAACAAAATCGATATTATCTTGAGCATAGCCTTAAGTCCTTAGTAGTCTAAATACTTCATCGTATGAATGATACCTTATATAGTCATTGTTTTGTTTAATGTTAGGTTCAAATTATGTCACTATAGATACAATTTAAGAGATCGATCCTGAGCGGTGCTTCCATTTCTACATGTACATGGTTTATTGTTTGGGAGTGCAAAGCCTGGCGAAATTTTTTGTAGAATATTGGTAAGATCAAATGCGTTAATTATTTGCTGCTCTTGTGTCATTAAATAGCATACATGTATGTAAACATGTAACCTCTTTCAGATCAAAAACTTTATACTGTCGTTTGAAACTTTCATCATATTGGATAAGTTCCTTTACATTTCCTTACTTTTCAACAATTAAATGCTCAATAACAATTTCAATATTATGTATGTCTCCATGATGCTTACCAAGACAACGTGTCAGTGCAGGAATTAGTGATGGGATTAAATTCAAATATGTCAAATCGAAATAAAATTTCCTAAACAAATGTGTTCACAAACTACTGGTATAATAATTCCAGCTTTATAGTCCGCTTTACAGGGTTTCCCCTGATTTTTGGTAAATATTTCGAATTCCCCTTTTCCTGCTTTCGCCTTGTAAATAAATCGTTTTTCGGTTTCGCAGGTTTTCTCAAGACGACGTTAAGCAATTCAATGTTCTTTTTTTTTCAAAGATTCCAACTGGTTGCTGTGAACATATAACGGGTAAGGAAAACTAATGTTTTTCGTCTGTTTATTCACCGATAACCTCGTGCACTATAGATATGTAGCAAACTTCCTAGTTGAACAGCCTATGGACTAACAGGTTCAAACCATGTATTTATCTATCTACGTAAATATTGCTTCATTTAGCGACAAAACATTTTGTGTACGATATCGATTGCAAAACTGTTCTTGTGATTTATTGCTTAGTGATTAAACATTGGCATCAGCCACTATTGACCGGGTGTTTTATATGAATATTTGAACTAAGTGTAAATACAAATTAATTTTAAAATGTAAACGTGAACTCGATTTGCAATATGTGATTGTAACTGTATATCCAATGCCCTGTCACTCTTTATCGGTATTTATGTAAATTGACATTTAATGATAATTTAATAAGCTTAATGTCCGTATAGTATAGTTATTAGCCTTTACAAGGAACCCAGTTTCATTTAATCCAAGCAAACAATCTGAATTCGAAGCACGAGTATTTCAGTAATAAATTGAACATAATCAGATAGAAATTACATGAGATATGTTAAAATAATGTATGCGTCGTCAAGTATCATTTGTTAGCGAGCTCGAAGACGCGCATGTAAATGTACACAAACATTTTTGTCTGACTAGATTTCGATTGTGCGTGCAATCCACTCGTCCAGAATCGATTTTCCGTGAAGCGGACGATGTTTGTCGCGTTGATGTGGAGTTTAAGACGTGGCACGACGCGGGGGAAATTCCGAACGGCGTTGGACGCGGAAAGTGTTGAGCTGCTCAAAACTTTATACCGCGGCCAACCACGGTTGAAACATGTGGTGCAGACGTACAATACGCGTGAAACACGCGTGATTATTCATGTTCCGACAGTGATTAAAATTTGGAAGACTCAGTAAGACGCGAAAGTTTAGCGGGCTATCACGGGCAGAGAACGGTCATCGGACGGACGGTACGCGTTGGTATCAAAGGAAATAGGGTGTGTTTTGCGGCTTCTTACTTACAAGTAGGGTTTCCCGCGCACATAGCACTACCGGCCCGGACATTAACCGTTAGCTGGTCGTGTGCGGCCAGAATAACCTCATCCTAAGCTGTGACATTAGCCTTGATCTTTGTATACTTAAATGGCTACTTCTCTGCAGGGGAACACTTCTTTATGGGCATTATTAAATTGAGTACAGCGAACGAACTTGAACTGTAGAAGATCGGCAACTGCTGGGCCGCTTTTATACGTTTTAAACGCGACAAATGCGCTTCCGACGATGCCGAGCCGTGATTGGACAGTGCTATGGCAGTGGAGTTCCCGTTTTACGATCGTGGTCAACACGTAATCAGCATTGCTCCAGACGCGATAAGGCTGGTAAATTGCCCCCTTTCCCCCGCGTTTAAATACACGTGAACCTATTTCTAACCTTACAAGCGGCTGGAAGTGGTTAGCCGTGCTTAGGCAAAGTTTCAGCAGTGGAACAGCCGTCGACGTTCAGACTAAGTACAAAGCACGTCCAAGCCAACATTGACTAGTAATCACCACTTATGACCACGTCCACCAGATTTTCAAAACTGTGTGTGATTAAGCCGTAATACGCGGTTTGACCGGGGTTTTATCTCGATCTCTGAAGAGATTTTTACTGTATGAAATAAACCATAAACAATGAATTACAATTTACTTAAACTTAACTGAAAATTAGTCGATATAAAAATAGTGTAAATTAATTAGGTTTAATCCACTTCAGATTATAATTCATGGCAATTCATATTAAGTAAACCAGTAAGTATGCATGTAGGTACGGGTGCGTTAATCTTAATGATTTGAACATTTAATAATTATTTTATGGACAAGCAGTAAGCACTGTGGGATTATCAAAACTTGTATAATCCATTTTGTGCTAGCGTTCATTCAGTTGTTTTTTTTCTATTTAGACGAAATAAACAATAAACAAGATGTGTTTGTGTAACACTATGTCCCCCCCCCCATATATTTGACCTTTGACCTTGAAAGATGACCTTGAACTTTCACCACTCAAAATGTGCAGCTCCATAAGATACACAGGCATGCCAAATATCAAGTTGCTATCTTCAATGTTGCAAAAGTTATGGCCAATGTTAAAGTTTGACGCAAACCAACAAACAGACAGGGCAAAAACAGCATGTTTCCCAGTACAGACTGGGGGACATAAAAATTCTAACACATTTTGTGCTATGGGAGTTTTCCATACAGCTCAGCGCATTATACAAGCAAGAATCAAGTACTCTTAAAAACGTTTTCAAGGGCATGAAGTTTGGTTTTAGTCTGGTGGACGAGAATGGACACAACAAAACAATGTTACAGACAACTATTTAATTTCATTATAACATAGTTGAACAAATACAAACCTGATCCCTAGTATTTAATGAATTCCTGAACACACGCAGGACATAACTTTCCGAAGTAAATTAAGATTTAAGTAAAAAAGAAAACATGTCACAAATCACAACCGAAAATGAACTAAATTTCTAAAGTATGTCAACTCGCTGCGAAAAAGCCTCAGTCTCAGAAATGTATTAACTATTAAAACAAACTATCTACCAGGGTTTAACATTGACTTATACATCACCGTATAAAAAAGCAGTACATTGAAATTTCGCAAACTAGAAGACATCAACATATTCAAGACTAATGAAATCATAACACACCAAATACAAACACTGGTGAAAGTTATAATGTGTTATTAAAATAGCGCGTTATTATATGCGCCTTGACATGTATACTATGAGAACAAATGCTTTTAACTGTTCATATTATACAAAATAATAATCAAAATACAAACACTGGTTTTGTGTCGTTATTATATCATTTAAAGAAGCTTTTGAACATTGTGACAAGTCATGTAAATATGTGTGAACATTTTAACAATGGAATGGATTATGCGTCAGCTGCGCTTATTGGTCAGTTTCTTTGTAAAAAAGACCTCTCAATTCAGGCATTCAATCGTCCGCACCATGTCTGCAAATAGACAATATAGATAATAGATACAAGCATACATTATTATTTAATTTGTTTGACAACTGCCCTACTTGAATCAATGTAGGAGGAGAATGGCCAAAGAAGGGACTCCATGACCTATCACTACACGAGTTTTGTACCCAGCGATATACCATTGGACGAAATTAGTATGTATATTTATAACAACGTCATTAGAAATCGTTACTGCGTTTTGTAAAGTTGTTAATTTAAACTAACTTCAAACAGGTATAACCAAAAGCACTTGCCAGGATAAGGTAGAAGACCCGAGTCTCGGAGGTGAGTGGCAAAACTACCAGCCACGCGGCCTTCCGGACATTCATTACCAAGTGACCCTACTGAGTGACCTTCATAGCTTGATCTGGTTGTCAAGTGACCCTACTGACTGACCTTCATTGCTTGATCTGGTTGTCTTGTGACCCTACTGAATGACCTTCATTGCTTGATCTGGTTGTCTTGTGACCCTACTGAGTGACCTTCATTGCTTGATCTGGTTGTCTTGTGACCCTACTGACTGACCTTCATTGCTTGATCTGGTTGTCAAGTGACCCTACTGAATGACCTTCATTGCTTGATCTGGTTGTCTTGTGACCCTACTGAGTGACCTTCATAGCTTGATCTGGTTGTCAAGTGACCCTACTGACTGACCTTCATTGCTTGATCTGGTTGTCAAGTGACCCTACTGACTGACCTTCATTGCTTGATCTGGTTGTCTTGTGACCCTACTGAGTGACCTTCATAGCTTGATCTGGTTGCCAAGTGACCCTACTGAGAGACCTCCATTGCTTGATCTGGTTGTCTTGTGACCCTACTGAGTGATCTTCATAGCTTGATCTGGTTGTCTTGTGACCCTACTGAATGACCTTAATTGCTTGATCTGGTTGTCAAGTGACCCTACTGACTGACCTTCATTGCTTGATCTTTTTGTCAAGTGACCCTACTGAGTGATCTTCATTGCTTGATCTGGTTGTCAAGTGACCCTACTGACTGACCTTCATTGCTTGATCTGGTTGTCAAGTGACCCTACTGACTGACCTTCATTGCTTGATCTGGTTGTCCTGTGACCCTACTGAATGACCTTCATTGCTTGATCTGGTTGTCTTTTGACCCTACTGAGTGACCTTCATTGCTTGATCTGGTTGTCAAGTGACCCTACTGACTGACCTTCATTGCTTGATCTGGTTGTCTTGTGACCCTACTGACTGACCTTCATTGCTTGATCTGGTTGTCAAGTGACCCTACTGACTGACCTTCATTGCTTGATCTGGTTGTCTTGTGACCCTACTGACTGACCTTCATAGCTTGATCTGGTTGTCAAGTGACCCTACCGAGTGACCTTCATTGCTTGATCTGGTTGTCTTGTGACCCTACTAAATGACCTCATTGCTTGATCTGGTTGTCTTGTGACCCTACTGACTGACCTTCATTGCTTGATCTGGTTGTCAAGTGACCCTACTGACTGACCTTCATTGCTTGATCTGGTTGTCAAGTGACCCTACTGACTGACATTCATTGCTTGATCTGGTTGTCAATTGACCCTACTGACTGACCTTCATTGCTTGATCTGGTTGTCTTGTGACCCTACTGAGTGACCTTCATTGCTTGATCTGGTTGTCTTGTGACCCTACTGAATGACCTTCATTGCTTGATCTGGTTGTCAAGTGACCCTTCTGACTGACCTTCATTGCTTGATCTGGTTGTCTTATGACCCTACTGAGTGACCTTCATTGCTTGATCTGGTTGTCTTGTGACCCTACTGAATGACCTTCATTGCTTGATCTGGTTGTCTTGTGACCCTACTGACTGACCTTCATTGCTTGATCTGGTTGTCTTGTGACCCTACTGAATGACCTTCATTGCTTGATCTGGTTGTCAAGTGACCCTACTGACTGACCTTCATTGCTTGATCTGGTTGTCAAGTGACCCTACTGAATGACCTTCATTTCTTGATATGGTTGTCTTGTGACCCTACTGAATGACCTTCATTTCTTGATCTGGTTGTCAAGTGACCCTACTGACTGACCTTCATTGCTTGATCTGGTTGTCTTGTGACCCTACTGAGTGACCTTCATAGCTCAATCTGGTTGTCAAGTGACCCTACTGACTGACCTTCATTGCTTGATCTGGTTGTCAAGTGACCCTACTGACTGACCTTCATAGCTTGATCTGGTTGTCTTGTGACCCTACTGAGTGACCTTCATAGCTTGATCTGGTTGTCAAGTGACCCTACTGACTGACCTTCATTGCTTGATCTGGTTGTCTTGTGACCCTACTGAGTGATCTTCATAGCTTGATCTGGTTGTCTTGTGACCCTACTGAATGACCTTCATAGCTTGATCTGGTTGTCTTGTGACCCTACTGAATGACCTTCATTGCTTGATCTGGTTGTCTTGTGACCCTACTGAATGACCTTCATTGCTTGATCTGGTTGTCAAGTGACCCTACTGGCTGACCTTCATAGCTTGATCTGGTTGTCTTGTGACCCTACTGAGTGATCATCATTGCTTGATCTGGTTGTCAAGTGACCCTACTGACTGACCTTCATTGCTTGATCTGGTTGTCAAGTGACCCTACTGACTGACCTTCATAGCTTGATCTGGTTGTCAAGTGACCCTACTGACTGACCTTCATAGCTTGATCTGGTTGTCAAGTGACCCTACTGACTGACCTTCATAGCTTGATCTGGTTGTCTTGTGACCCTACTGAATGACCTTCA
The DNA here is from genome assembly GCF_020536995.1 of Dreissena polymorpha. Classification (NCBI taxonomy): domain Eukaryota; kingdom Metazoa; phylum Mollusca; class Bivalvia; order Myida; family Dreissenidae; genus Dreissena; species Dreissena polymorpha. The sequence continues at coordinate 88,958,321 of NC_068357.1, read as the reverse complement.
TTGCTTGATCTGGTTGTCTTGTGACCCTACTGAATGACCTTCATTGCTTGATCTGGTTGTCAAGTGACCCTACTGACTGACCTTCATAGCTTGACCTGGTTGTCTTGTGACCCTACTGAGTGACCTTCATTGCTTGATCTGGTTGTCAAGTGACCCTACTGACTGACCTCCATTGCTTGATCTGGTTGTCAAGTGACCCTACTGACTGACCTTCATTGCTTGATCTGGTTGTCAAGTGACCCTACTGAGTGACCTTCATTGCTTGATCTGGTTCTCAAGTGACCCTACTGACTGACCTTCATAGCTGATCTGGTTGTAACGCGACCCCATTGACTGACCTTTATAGCTTATCTGGTTACTACATGAAAATAGACTGACTTTCATAGCTGATCTGGTTTCTACGTGACCCTACTGACTTACCTTCATAGCTGATCTGGTTGTGACGTGACCCAATGACTGACCTTCATAGCTTATATGGTTACAACCTGACCCTATAGACTTACCTTCATAACTAATCTGGCTACTATGTGACCCTACTGACTGACCTCTATAGCTGATCTAGTTACTACATGAACCTATAGACTGACCTTCATTGCTGATCTAGTTACTACGTGACCCTAATGACTGACCTTCATAGCTAATCTGGTTGTCAGATGACCCTACTGACTGACCTGAATGGCTGATCTGGTTACTTTGTGAGCATTTAAATGCAAATGCATGTGTTTATAGTCTGATTACTATATACATATTCAATCGACTTTGACATTTGCCCCCCCGATCACTGGGATATCAGTCGTCCGTTTACATTACATTTAGACTGACCTTCATAGCTAATCTGGTTACTACATGACCCTATAGGCAGACCTTCATAGTTAATCTGGTTACTACATCAACCTATAGACAGACTTTCATAGTTGATCTTGTTACTATGTCACCCTAATGACTGACCTTCATAGCTGATCTAGTTGCTACATGACCCTATAGGCAGACCTTCATAGTTAATCTGGTTACTACATCAACCTATAGACAGACTTTCATAGTTGATCTTGTTACTATGTGACCCTAATGACTGACCTTCATAGCTGATCTGGTTACTACATGACCCTATAGACAGACCTTCCTAGCTTATATGGTTACTACATGACCATATAGACTAACCTGCATAGCTGATATGGTTACTACACAAGCCTACTGACTGTCCTTCATAAGTGATCTGGTTACAACGTGACCCCATAGACTGACCTTCATAGCTGATCTGGTTGTCACCGTTGATGTCAACCTCTCGCAGCAGTTCGTCCACCTCGTCATCCTTCAGCTTCTCCCCCAGGTGAACGAGCACATGACGCAGCTCCTCGGCATCGATGAAACCATTACCGTCCTGTATGGAACAAAAAAGGGGGTTAAATGTGAATGTTAGGAGAGGATTGGCGTCAAGAAAACCGACAGTTTTAAATTGGGATCTAATAGGGGTTAAATGAGAACGCCTAAAGAAGGTTAGTGTCGAGGAAAAAAAGATATTTTCTGGGTAAACATGGCTTAATACATGTGCATTAATTAAGTGTCATCCCAGATTAGCCTGTGAAGTGTGCACAGGCTAATCTGGAACGATACGTTCTTTCTTAACGGGATATTTGTTTAAAAGAGACGTCCTTTAAATGAACAAAACCATGAATGCATAAAATGTCATTCGTGTGGGCTGCGTTTTTATGTTCAACCGGTGGAGATGGTAAGGTTGAATTATTGTTGTATAATAAATTATACTTCTAGCACAGGTGTGGCACAGCTTGATTCAACCAGCATAGCAAAAATAATTTATTGGAGTAATGTACTAAGGTGATGAAAAATCTGAGCACTTTTGGATATAAACACTCCAATAGTAGAAGCTTTGTTTACATCACGTGACTTTGGTAAAAGGTAACTTCACCTTCAAATTTTATCTTGAAACTTAGTTAGCATTGCATACTTGAATATTGTGATTTAAATCTCAGTTAATAATAACGAATACTTTTACCATTTTATATTGCATTCGGTACCTAAACAAGGGCGAGATAGCAGGAATCATTGATATAATATATCGTTAACAAGAGCTGTCAGTAGACAGCGTCCTCGACTTTACGAGTGCTTGACAGTATAACGTAAGCCATCATGGGGAAATTGTTCATTTTCAATAAGGTCAAGGTAATATAGTCATATTCTAAGTGGAAGAGGACCATAATTGAAACATATTGTTCGCTTATGTTATAAAGAAGTTGTACTTTATAGACGATTCTGAGTTCAGGTATATTTTCCACAATCTATTGAACATTTGTTAAGACATAAAACAAAGTATTAAGATTTTTTTCAAGTTTGATAGCAATAGCTTGGGTGGGATGGTTGGACAAAGAACAAATCGACTTATTTATATCGTTTTTCGTTTTACTAATGACAAACAAAACACGAAACGTGTATGTCTATTCCTATTTCATTTCAATTTAAATTTAAAAAAATCAATATTTGAAAATTGAAACAAAGCGCCTGCTTTCATTTATCGTTCTTGATTTGATAAAACGAAACACGGAAAACGGAAAATGAGGGGCGCTGCGCAGCTTTATTTGGATGATAACTCATGATTAATCTTAGTGCGCAGTTTCCTCCCTTTGAAACTATTATTTTGAATAATAAAATGTTCACTAATACATGTATTATAGAGAAAGAATAGAGTCTTGGCACAGCTCTTTTTGGCTAGTCTAATGGAATCATGAATAGATCAACAGTAAAGTTATATACCAATATACGTGCCTGCATTTGTTTCAAGTCATTGGATTTGATTTAATGTATAACATGCATTACAATAATCATTGCACAATAAAATATCTTTGTTCGGCGTAGCCTTTCTCTTCAATTAATAAACATAAATAAAATTATTAACTACACTGTATTCCAATCTGTTTAAGAAATGAAATAAAAAAATCCACATTATTGCTAAACATATACACATGTACATTCAATTAGTATGGTGAATTATTCCTAAGAGCATGCACGGCCTCATAAAGCCCTGTCATGGCACGTCGTGTGCAGTCCTGGCTCATACACTTCGGGTAACTGGCTGGCGGTGGGCCCTCGTACCAGGTGTCCATGCAGTTCTTGCATCCAACCAGTGATTTGCAACAAGTTGCAAATGTAGGCTGCGACACTGGTCCTGAATTTATTCATTTATGTTGTTATAAAGCTATCGGTTCACGCACTGAGTTCTTTTTAAATTTTATCAGCATGATTATATTTGGTGCTCCCTTTATAGAATAAAGAAAATTTGCTTATAACAATTATAAAATTATTTGAAACTCTTTGCGAGAACACATCATTCAAATAACAGAAAAATCAACGCTAAGTATAGTACATTATGTCAATGTATTTTATTTTTTAAGTTACAACTCTGACGTTGTTACAAATTTATTTATTTATTTTAAATAACGTTTTGTTTGGTGTACAGATTTTGTCCAATTTTTGAAGGACTGTTAAAATAAACTGGATGTGTATAAAACGAATAAAATAAGACACTGTTCGACTAATAAATGTACTTTAACAGATCATGCAAGCGAACGCTTGATGGCGCGCTCCTCATATATATCATTGACTCAGCAACTCATACACGTATTGTTACAAATGTAAACACTTTTCTATAATGGCATTCGAGTTTCATTTTAGGAGATAACCACGGTCTTAAACGGAACATTTCGACGAGTGCAAGTAGATTCTATAGGCGTGACGCATGATATTCGCCTTCTTTAAGTAACGTAACAGTTAAAGGAAAAAATATTAAGCGGCGTTATAATATCATTGGAATGTATATATCTTGTTAGCATTAACTATATCTTGGGCGCTCTTTCAGGAACATTTAATATGTTGTTTAGTAAGTTATATAATTGGCACATTTATTAATTATATTTAAGTTAATTTCATTTTTTTTAAGTTCAAAGCGGTTTCATATAAGGTGTTTGGTTAAAAATCACTAGACATATCACAATGCAGTTGTTAAATGCAAAATGTATTTGTTATTAATCGAACAAATTGGAAATTATATATTAGACACCTTGCACTTTACCCTTCCATAAGATTAAAACATTTTTTTTTTGTTTATTCTTTTATGCAAGGTGACGTTAAAAGTAAAACATAGGGACATTTTAGCAGCCACCGCCGATTATTGTGTCCTTAAATTGTCATGCGGGTCTAACGGGTAATACAAATAGGAATACGGGACTCAAGGGACGGGGTATTGCAGCTCTTAAAATGTAAGGAACTCCCCAATGATAATAGGATTAAAACGAATTTATTTTTTTGTAAAATAAGTACTGAATTTACATAGCATAGGGGCAAAGAACAAGAAGTGTCATAAGAGGCTAATTATAGCCCTATCTAATCGGCTGGATCGGCATGAAATACCGGTACGTTGGAAAACCGTTCGATGTCAAGATTATGATCATTTCAAATTGGAAAAATACAATACCTTGGAAAACAACTGAAAATATCCACGTCTCTGTCCCTTACGGGCGTGTCTTTACCTCCACGAAAAAGCACGTAGGAAGTCATGCTGATGGAAATAAGTGATTAAGTCTTATGTAAGGGAGAAAAATACGCGCAAAAAGCCACTTAAGAGTTACCTCCCCAAGACAGCAGCACATCCCGAAAACGCCACTTGTTTTTCGTTTTTCGTATACCGTTTTTTCAAACCAAGAACGGTAAACGAGATCAAGCAATCCGTTCCAATTTTCAAGCATTTATTTTTGTCATATGAATTGAAACAAAATATGAACAGGGAAATCAATTTCGTTTTTTGTTTTATAATAAGTACAACGAAAAACGATATAAAGAAGTTAATTTTGTTTTCGTATTTTGTTTAAGTTTCGGTTATTAGAAAATCGGAATATGAACTTATATGCGTTGATTTTCGTGTTTCGTTGTTTCGAATGTTAAATGAAAAAGGAAAAGACGGTTTATACACGGACCGTGTTGCAAGTATGAAAGCAATAGCTTTGATACCTTAGGAATAAAGTGAACCTAAACACAAAACTTAACCAAATTTTCAATTTTCTAAGTATAACAAGGAATGTGTTTGTCAGAAACACTATGTCCCCTACTGCGCCCCTTTATCATTTGGCAGGTTCAAATAATTATCTCCCTTTAAAGCTTATTACTTCCCTTGGATTTGTTTTTTTGACCTTTGATCTTGAAAGATGACCTTTACCTTGACCTTTCACCACTCAAAATGTGCAGCTCCATGAGATACACATGCATGCCAAATATAAAGTTGCTATATTCAATATTGCAAAAGTTATGGCAAAATGTTGAAGTTGGGGCAAACAAACAAACCAACGAACAGGGCAAAAACAATATGTCCCCCACTATAGTGTTGGGGGAAATAACAAGGGAACATAATTCTTACAAAATGCTTGATACAGTTGTCTGCTCTTGTTTATAGATTGGGGTCATGTTGATAAAGAAATATGCAAAATATAAAAGCAATATGACAAGGTACACAGAAAATATTTGAGGTGGTATGCAAACTGTAACATAGATTTATCAATAATATGCATATTCTAAGTCGAAAAAGGGCCATAATTCATACAAAATGCTTAAAACAGTCGTCTGCTCTTGTCTATACATTGGGGTCATGTTGGTAAAGAAGTATTCAAAATATAAAAGCAAAATGTCAAGGGATATAGAAAATATTTGAGGTTGTACGCAAACTTTATCATAGATGTATCAATAATATGCATATTCTAAGAGGAAAAAGGGCCATATTTCTTACAAAAATAGTTGAGGTGGTACGCAATCTTTAACATTCCAACGCTCACACTAATGCTCACACTAACGCTAACGCTGACGCCGGGGTGAGTAGGATAGCTCCACTATATATATATTTCACATATAATAGTCGAGCTAAAAATATTTGAGGTGGTACGCAAACTTTAACATAGATTTATAAATAATATACATATTTTAAGTGGAAAAACAGCCATAATTCTTACAAAATGCTTGAAACAGTTGTCTGCTCTTGTTTATAGATTGGGGTCATGTTGGTTAAGAAGTATGCAAAATATAACAGCAATATGTCAAGGGAAATAGAAAATATTTGAGGTGGTGCGCAAACTTTAACATAGATTTATCAATAATATGCATATTCTAAGTGGAAAAAGGGCCATAATTCTTACAAAATCCTTGATACAGTTGTCAGCTCTTGTTTATAGATTGGGGTCATGTTGGTAAATAAGTATTCAAAATATAAAAGCAATATGTCAAGGGACAGAGGAAATATTTGAGGTGGTACGCAAACTTAAACATTCCAACGCTCACGCTCACGCCTGGGTGAGTAGGATAGCTCCACTTTATATATTTCATATATAAACTCAGCTAAAAACAAAAAAAGCTGTGATGTTGAAACACAATGACCCCTACTGCTCTCCGTTGCCACACGACTTCTATTTTAGAGAAAATTGATAATTCCAAGGCCCGTAACTTCGTAAAAAAGTCAATGGACAGAACGCAACTCAAACTTGATCGGTGAGTCATGCAGGTTAACCCAAATATAAAGCAGATAAATATCTGAAAGTGTTCATAAATAAAACACCAGAAACCGAATGCCGGACGGACAGGTGGACAAACACATCCCGACTCATAGATGCCACCCTACAGAGTGGCAAAACCTGTCTGTGTTACACATAGTAGATATTTGATGCTCATGCATAATTAAGGAAATACCTTTGAAATGGGAATACATACAACCTTGTTATAAAACACTTGTTTAAGCTGTACAAATAACTAGCCGCACCTTGTCAAAGATCCTGAAGGCGTCAAGCAGGCTCTCTCGGCTCTCTACCGGCGGTGCCTTGGTCTGGATGATGCGCTTCAGGTCTTCTAGTGTGAACAACTTGTCCCCCTGGCGAGCTGCATGAAAAATACAAGAAACCTAACGGGTATAATATAATATTATATACGATTTAAGCAATCCGCACAGGGTAACCGGGGACGACGCTTTTGTGGTAATTTTCGTTTAAACAAAGTCTCATCTCAGCGAAATCCCATTTTAGGCGGAAATGTCGTAGGAGGACACTAAACGCACATGGAGGACACTTAACGCACATGCATTAAGTCTTGTTTTCCCAGAACGAGGCTAAATTTAAATTTGTGTCGTCAGTAAATTCTCAATAAAAAACGGAACGTGTCGTCCCTGATTAGCCTGTGAGGATTGCACAGGCTAATCTGGGACAATACATTAATCACATACATTAAGTCAAGCTTATTTCGAGCATGTCGCTGATCTCGTCCATGGTGGGGCTGATGCCGATGCTGCGGATGATCTGCGTAGCCTGGTCCGTGCTCACCTTGCCGTCCTGGTCGCTGTCGTAGATGATAAACGCCTCCTTGAGCTCTGAACAAATATGAAAATATTAAAGTTCCTAAAGATTTATTGTAATTCAGATTAGCACAAACTACCCTTATATTGCCAGAAAATAAATTTGCAACTTTGGAAAAAAATGACGCAGTTTCGCCAATGTTACACCTCTGATCTTTGCAAATTCATGATTTTGTTAAAATATTTGCTTATGATTATCTACTGGTACATATGCGTGTAAACCAACTGAAGGTGACGCAGACAAGATTTCTTTCTGTTCCGTTTTAAACATTTCACTTAAACGCCGCCGGATTGATCGTGCAGATCTAGGCCCAAGAAAACAAGAGCGCTCATCTATTTTCTTTTTAAAGGTGAAGGGACTCTCATTTTCAATCACAAAGGAGGGAGGGGTGGAGTGAAGAGGGGCGTAAAGTGTGGGGGCGTGGACATTTATTACATTATCTTCCAAAAATGCGAAAAAAAATGAAAAAAAAAAAATTCGGGAGGGGGGGGTGGGAGGGGGATTGGGATTCTTGGGTGCGATGCTTGGACGGTATTTCAAACATAAAATAATAAAAATAAATATTTGTGTTTTTTAACCGTTTCAAAAAAATAATTGGGGGGGGGGGTGGGGTGAGGGGGGGGGGTATAGTGTGAGGGTGTGGTGGTCATTTGTGAGATGATTAAAAAATAAGAATGAAAAAAATTAAGGGGGGGGGGAATTCGGGGGAGGGGGGGGGTATTCTTGGGTGCGATGGTTGGACGATATTTCAATCATAAAATAATAAAAATAAATATTTGTGTTTTTTAACCGTTTCAAAAAACAAATTGGGGGGGGGTGGGGGGGGGGTATAGTATAGTGTGAGGGTGTGGTGGTCATTTGTGAGAAGATCTTAAAAAAAAAAAAATAGGGGGGGGGAATTCGGGGGGGGGGGGGGGAGGGGGTGTGGGGGGGGTATTCTTGGGTGCCATGGTTGGACGGTATTTCAAACATAAAATAATAAAAAAAATATTTGTGTTTTTTAACCGTTTCAAAAAAAAAAATTGGGGGGTCGGTGGGGTGGGGGGGTATAGTATAGTGTGAGGGTGTGGTGGTCATTTGTGAGATGATCTTAAAAAAAATTTAGGGGGGATTCGGGGGGTGGGTGGGGGGATTTGGAGGGGGGGTATAGTATAGTGTGAGGGTGTGATGGTCATTTGTGAGATGATCTTAAAAAAAAATAAAAAAAATAGGGGGTGGGGAATTCGGATGGGGGGGTGGGGATGGGTGGGGGTATTCTTGGGTGCTATGGTTGGACGGTATTTCAAACATAAAATAATACAAATAAATATTTGTGTTTTTTAACCGTTTCAAAAAAAAACAATTTGGAGGGGTGGGGTGGGGTGGGGTATAGTATAGTGTGAGGGTGGTGGTGGTCATTTGTGAGATGATCTTAAAAAAAAAGGGGGGATTCGGGGGGGGGGGAGGAGGATTCGGGGGGAGGGGGGAGGGAACAAATGATGGTTTGTGTGGAGTCTATTGTGGTATGTCAGGTAAGAGTAGTTTTGTCAAAGTATCAATCAAATCTAATCATAAATAAAGAAGTTATGGCATTTTTAGCAAAATTTCATAATTTGACCTTGAGAGTCAAGGTCATTCAAAGGTCAAGGTAAAATTCAACTTGCCATGTCAGTAACCTCATGATAGCATGAAAGTATTTGAAGTTTGAAAGCAATAGCCTTGATACTTTAGAAGTAAAGTGGATCGAAACACAAAATTTAACCATATATTCAAAGTTACTAAGTCAAAAAAGGGCCATAATTCCGTAAAAATGACAACCAGAGTTATGCAAATTGTCCTTTTACTGTACCCTTATGATAGTTTGCGAGTGTTCCAAGTATGAAAGCAATATCTATGAATGTTTAGGGGTAAAGTGGACCAAAACACAAAACTTAACAAAATTTTCAATTTTCTAAGTATAAAGGGCCCATAATTCCGTCCAAATGCCAGTCAGAGTTACATAACTTTGCCTGCAGAGTCCCCTAATGATAGTTAATAAGTGTTGCAAGTATGAAAGCAATAGCTTTGATACTGTAGGAATAAAGTGGACCTAAACACAAAACTTAACCAAATTTTCAATTTTCTAAGTATAAAAAGGGCACATAATTCTGTCAAACTGCCAGTCAGAGTTACATTACTTTGCCTGCACAGTCCCCTTATGATAGTTAGTAAGTGTTGCAAGTATGAAAGCAAAAGCTTTGATACTTAAGGAATAAAATGGACCTAAACACAAAACTTAACCAAAATTTTCAATTTTCTAAGTATAAAAAGGGCACATAATTCTGTTAAAATGCAAGCCAGAGTTATCTAACTTTGCCTGCCCAGTCCCCTCATGATAGTAAGTAAGTGTACCAAGTTTGAATGCAATAGCATTGATACTTTCTGAGAAAAGTGGACCTAAACGCAAAACTTAACCGGACGCCGACGCCAAGGTGATGACAATAGCTCATAATGTTCAATAAGAGATACCTACACAGTAAGAGCTTGATAAATTAACATTTTGTTCAGAATTATAGAGAGCTAGATTAATACAGTCGCTTATTGTTTACCAACCGATTCAAAGCAGGGTTGGCACGAAAAACCCACCCCCGGGAAAACCCGGTTTTTCCCGCCCCGGGCAATACTCTGAAAGTGGGCAATACTGGGCAATACTATTTTTTCTTCATTAAACATGCAGTTGTAATTGTTTTTTATCATCCTTACTTCTCTGCTAGCCTCTATTGTAAAGAAAAGAGTTAGCAAATGCAGTAGAATTGTTGGCAATAATATTGAAATAGAAGTAACATATTGTCACTGTATGATATATAAAATTTTACTGCAGTCTTCAAAGTGACTGTTGTTTTATTAATTACAATATCTAGTCACAGTTTCTTAGAAAAAAACATGATATAAATAACATAAAGCAATCTGAAATTGATAAATGGACTTTTATCATGATTTTAACCTACGATATATGAAAATAAATATAGTCTCTTCATATTATTAACAATAACAACTAACAATAACACAGGGCCACTTTAAGATACTTGGACCTATTTGGGCCACATAAGGGCCCTATTAAGGCCAGACAAAGGCCCTCTAACTGTTTATTAGGGGCCATAAAAGATACACAGACTAGTGCCAATTAAGGCCCTCCCATAAACTGTGAAAACATGCTTTGATTGCTACAGTAAGTGACAAATTCCTGTTAATTGTGTTTCAATACAAAAAAGTATTTCTTCATTCTTCAATGATCCCTCATTATTTCATTTATGTAAAAATAAGAAAGTATTATTAGGATTCCAAACTTTCCACATGATGTAGTTGGTTAAAATGTAACAAATAGTTTCTAATTATTAATAATTAATGGATATTTTTGTATAGAGACTAATAATTATATAAGTTATATAATTGTGTAATATCTTTATTACCCAGTAAAGCCCATCCAAACCATCCAAAACAAACACAAAATGAATAGCACTTTTTTGCAGAAAAAAAGTAATTATTAATATGCATCCACATGAAGTAGAAGTTAATAGTGTAAATAATAGACTAGAATTGCTAAAATTAATAGTTATTTTCTGTTATGTACTAAATCATTTTTATCATTATGCAAGTTGTGCTGTTGTATAATTGTGTAATATCTTCGATACCCAAGTAATGCCCATCCAAACAGACAAAGAAAAAGAATTTCCATTTTCATGAAAATGAGAAGGAATTATGAATATGTTTTCACATGAATTAGAAGTTGACAATGTAACTAATAGTAAAAAATTGTTAATAGATATGTTCTTTTAATATGTACAAACTCATTGTTATCTTATAAGTTATACAATATTGCAATTTCTTTATTACCCAGTATTGCCCACTATTGCCCAGTAAAACCCAGTAAAACCCGGGTTTTCCCAATATTACCCGCCCGGGCCGGTCAATACTATAAAACCTGGGTTTTATGCCAACCCTGATTCAAAGGATGGCGAGGTTTTCATATGATATCATATATTTAACACATAAGGAAACACAGTTAAATAAAATATACCATCAAGGAGAAACTGTCAACATAACGCAAACCTACTCTGGCTGTTTTCGAATGGAGGTCAGTTTCGGACATATTAAACAAAAGTAATTAAAACGATCACAATGAGGTAATTATATCAACAAACTTTAAAAAAAATAATTCGACAAACACAACCCCGTGATATCTTAAAATAAAACAAGGGCTGTTTGTAAAACATGCATGCCCCCCATATGGGCTGTCATTTGTAGTGGAAGCCGTTGTGTGAATACGTTTTTGTCACTGTGACCTTGACATTTGACCTAGTGACCTGAAAATCAATAGGGGTCATCTGCCAGTCATTATCAATGTACCTATGAAGTTTCGTGATCATAGGCCTAATTATTCTTGAGTTGTCATTAGGAAACCATTTTAATGTTTCGAGTCACTGTGACCTTGACCTTTGACCTAGTGACCTGAACATTTATAGGGGTCATCTGCCACTCATGATCAATGTTCCTATGAAGTTTCATGATCCTAGGCATAAGCATTCTTGAGTTATTATCCAGAAACCATTTTACTGTTTCGAGTCACTATGACCTTGACCTTTGACCTAGTGACCTGAAAATCGATAGGGGTCATCTGCCAGTCATGATCAATGTACCTATAAAGTTTCATGATCTAAGGCGTAAGCATTCTTGAGTTATCATCCGGAAACCATTTTACTGTTTCGAGTCACTGTGACCTTGACCTTTGACCTAGTGACCTGAAAATCAATAGGGGTCATTTGCCAGTCATGATCAATATATCTATGAAGTTTCATGATCCTAGGCGTAAGCGTTCTTGAGTTATCATCTGGTAACCATTCTACTATTTCGAGTCACTGTGACCTTGACCTTTGATCTAGTGACCTGAAAATCATCTGCCAGTCATGATCAATGTACCTATGAAGTTTCATGATCCTAGACCTAAGCGTTCTTGAGTTATCATCCGGAAACCATTTTACTATTTCGAGTCACTGTGACCTTGACCTTAAAGTTTTGACCTAGTGACCTGAAAATCGATAGGGGTCATCTGCCAGTCATGATCAATGTACCAATGAAGTTTCATGATCCTAGGCCTTCTTGAGTTATCATCCGGAAACCATCTGGTGGACGGACGGACCGACCGACCGACATGTGCAACACAATAAACCCCTTTTTCTTCGAAGGGGGGCATAAAAATAACATCAACAAATCTAAATAGAAATAAAAGAAGCAGATCCACGAGAAACAAACGATCCAAGTCCGGGAATTAATTTCTATCAGGCGGACAGCTGAGATAGATATATGGATATCCCTTTGCCATATATAAACAGTTTGTCTGACGATATCCCAAAGCCATCCAATAAAAGTATTTAATAGAAAATAATTGATACAGTTCGTTGCCCTGTTCCGACGTTTCACCGGTTCTGATGGAATCAAAAATGTACTTCCGGTAAATAGCGGCGGCCACAAAACGGAAGTGATTTCGTTTTACTCGTTTTACTCGCACACGTTCCATTGTTGAACAAACAGTACATGATTGATAAAATCTTTATCTTAGGTAACAAAATCTCAAATACTTTATGGCAGGTTTACATATTTTTACTTGGTTGAAAATCGGGAAAATGGCGTTTTGAATAATGTGTTTCATGTCAAATTTTTCTTGAGCATGGCAGGGAAATTTTTATAGTGCAGAAGTTATTGCACGGGTACAGACAACATATGTTAAAAATATTATGTAAATCAATATCAGTTCTCTGAATGAAATTCTAACAAAAATAAATGGATAACTTTTAACCAGTTCCGATGGATTTGCCGTAAAATTGAGTGGTGAGGTTCCTCAAGGAAAATGAGCAAATTCCTGCTATTTTACACTTTTTGAACAATTTTGTTGTTGTATTGTCAGTTGCTCAGACTCCAATTATATTTCAGTAACCCATTTATGTTCGTCTGTCTGTCTGTCTGTCCATATTTTGATATGAAAGAGATTATTGAAATATTTCCAACACATGGCGGTATACATGTTGATATAGACTCCTATGGCCCAAACAATAAATATTGAGTGTAAGCAGGCATTAGCATCCGATATCACCATGCTTTTTGTCCCCTACCGGTGAAACCGGAGGGTACTTATGGTTTGCGCTCTGTGTGTCAGTCTGTTTGTCAGTCTGTCAGTCCGTCACACTTTTCTGGATCCTGCGACATCTTTAAACAATCTTAATATTTTTCATGGAACTTGAAACATGGACAGATGGCAATATGGAGATTATGCACGTAAATTAATTTTGTTCCTACGTCAAAAAGTGTGGTTACTATGGCAACAAATATATATATATATATATATATATATATATATATATATATATAAATACTGACAATGGTAGAGTTTCACTGGTAGGGGACCATATTGCTTGGCAATCTGTTGTTCAATAATTTTCTGTTTCTCTTTTTTTTCAACAGGAACATGGGAAAAAATTAGGCTTTATAGCAGTGGGTCAGAGTGCAGGACTCCATGTAAATGCAGTTCTCGGAAGCAAGCTCAACATTTGAGCCCAGCACAGAAAAAAGCTACAAAAATAACTTTGAAATACAAGAGGGGATACAAGAATCACCTGGTAAATTGATTAGAGCGAAAGAGACCTTAGAAGATGAAGGAAGAGATATTCCTATTACAAGAGCTGCTAGGAACCTTGATTTGTCAGAAAGTTTCAGAGGATCCAGATGGTTGGGTTCAATCTGATATATGCGACAGTTAGATCCATGTTTCTTGTATTCTCGAAGACCATGACTATGGTGACGCTGCTTTAACCTCTGAAGGAGTAGATATTGTTAAAGTGTATCCATAGTTGTGTTGAAATTATCAGCTGAAATGCTTGTATCAGAAATGGGCCTACTTTGTATTATGTAGCTACATATGTAATATCATAGTAATGGTTCATATGTTTTATTATTAAAAGACAATGCAAATAATAATATGTACATATGTACTTTTGTTTTGCCTCATTTTTTTACATCTTTTATCTTCATTGCCTTCTTCTTGGGCATACTATCTTTGGCATCAGAGATGATATTAAAGTCATTCTCTGCACAGGTTATGATGTAGTCACATGGAATTACCACACCCCCACCTGTTGCTTCCGGGGCTAGCCAGGATGCAAAGCTAGGGCAGGGCTCTCCAGTGGCTAAAGGGGTGATTTTACCCTCCAATTCTATGATCTTTCTGAATGCACCAGCCAGTCCTCTTGGCACATGGCCTATGGGCAATCCTTCAATGTCGCACAATCTTAAGAAACGTCTTTGGTCTGTTACATTCTGTCTCATTTCTGAAGGAAAGTCGTAAATAGGTGGAATCCACACTAATGCTGCATTTTCATCATGTAGATTTGTATATTCTAAGTCCACATTTAACTCGGTATGCATTGGAGGCCTTATTTTAAATTGATGATAGCATTTTATAACGCTGTCTTCAATTTTGCACATAAACATGGTGCCAGTTCCCAATAGTTGCAGCATATTAAGACGTTTTGAATTCCCCTAATGTACCTCTTGTAGTGATTTTTACGGGTTAGTAAAAATAACGGTGAACCGTCGGAACTGAAAAGAGGCACCGGAACAGGGCAACATAGAGAGATGTAAACATTTATAAATCTGAGAAAAAATACTTTGAACTTAAGGTAAATCTTTTGTGATAATTAAGGCAAGTAATTGGTCGACCTATCCTTTCCTATCCTATAACATTCTTTATCATTGAATGCTTTGATACAATGTGGCCTGTCAATGTCAAAATCCCGTCGGAACAGGGCAACGAACTGTAATGTAGATGACGGGGGATATTTACTGCTCCTCGAAATAGAATAAGTAGGGCTGTAACGAATACACTAGGAGACGAATACGATACGTATCACGAATACAGGGTGGCGAATACGAATATTTATTTGCGAATATGAATTTCAATGAAAAAGTAATACTGACAACCTGACATGACATTATATAGTTTGAAACTATGAGTATTTGTCAATTTGATTAATTGAGTATCATTGCATACTGAAAATATGCAATATAACACTTTGAAATAACAAAACACTGACCAGAACTGCTTAAACTTTTAACACAGTTTTAAAACAAGAGGGCCGTGATGGCCCTGTATCGCTCCACTGTTTTTTCTTTGCGAAAAAAAACGTGCAATGCGCATGGGTTGAAATGTACTCAAAAATGGAATATGAAGGAAATGATCAGGTAGGGTAGAAATCATTGTGATAAAAGGAGAAATCGCTCATCAACCCACACATCCCTTAGACCAACAGGCCTGAGAATATTATGATAATCTAAAGATTATTTCTTTATATTTATAAATGTATTTAATTAAGTAATACATTTGACTTCTAAGATCAATTCATAACTTATATTAAGAAAATTATAAAATGGTCAGAAATATATATGGATTGTTGAGCAATTGACAATCATATCCACAATTCATGAGTCACGATTCACAAATGGAACAATGAATCATTAGTTATTAAAAACCAGCATATACGATAGTTAAGAACATTGCACTTCATTAATTTCAACACCTTCTCTTGGATACAAAGTTTGAGTTTACCGTGCAGTATCATATATTGACTTTTCTTGAAATAATTATGTTCATGGAGGTTGTGTTTTTAAAATCAATAACATATTATTAAACTGGTTTAAACACTACAAAAAAGACATGAAATTAACGTGTCATCCAATATATTTTCATCCGGATATATGGTCACTTTCGACATATTTAAATAAAACCCGACTTTTTTCAGTTTGTAAGAAAAACATTCATAACACATGTTCTTACTTCAATGCCTATGTAAGCAGTCACCATCTGACCTAAAATGGCACTAAATGACAGGGTTTTATGTCATGTTTTCAATATGTTGATGTTGTTGTTGGTCACAGCCAAACGGCCGCAGTAATCTCCACTGGTAAACGTCATATGTTCAGTTTTGTGAGCCCCGGGCCGGGTCAAATTTGAGCCGAGGGGAATCATTTGAACAAATTTGGTAGAGGACTATTAGATATCACTACATACCAAATTTAGTAGCCCTAGGCTCTATAATTAAGAACAAGAAGATTTTTAAAGTTTGCACACAATAGGCCTTATTTAAGCATATGTTCATTTTTGTGACCCCTGGGGCAAGGTCAAATTTGTTCTAATGAACATAATTTGAACAAACTAAGTAGAGAACTATTATATGTCACTACCTACCGAATTTGGTAGAAATAGGCCCAATGGTTATGGACAAGAGAATTTTTTTAGTTTGCACAAAATGGGCCCAATATAAGCATATGTTCAATTTTGTGACCCCTGGGGAACGGTCAAATTTAATCCCAGGGGCTTAATTTGAACAAACTTGGTAGAGGACTATAAGATGTAATTACATACCAAATTTGCTTGCCCTATGCCATACGGTTATGGACAAGAAGATTTTTAAAGTTTGCACAAAATAGGCCTTATATAAGCAAATTTTCGATTTTTTGACCCCCCCAGGGCAGGGTCAAATTTGACCCCAGGGGCATAATTTGAACAAACTTGGTAGAGTACAATAAAAAGTCACTACATAGCAAATTTGGTAGCCCTAGGCCCAATGGTTATGGACAAGAAGATTTCTAAAGTTTGCACAAAATAGGCCTTATATAAGCAAATTTTCAATTTTGTAACCCCCCCCCCCCCCCGGGACAGGGTCACATTTGACCCCAGGGGCATAATTTAAACAAACTTGGTAGAGGACTATAAGATGTCACTACATAGCAAATTTGGAAGCCCTAGGCCCAATGGTTATGGACAAGAAGATTTTTAAAGTTTGCACAAAATAGGCCTTAAATAAGCAAATTTTCAATTTTTTAACCCCTCGGGGCAGGGTCAAATTTGACCCCATGGGCATAATTTTAACAAACTTTGTAGAGGACTATAAGATGTCACTACATACCAAATTTGGTAGCCCTAGGCCCAATGGTTATGGACAAGAAGATTTTTAAAGTTTGCACAAAATAGGCCTTATATAAGCAAATTTTCAATTTTTAAACCCCCGGGGTAGGGTCAAATTTGACCCCAGGGGCATAATTTGAACAAACTTGGTAGAGGACTTTAAGATGTCACTACATACTAAATTTGGTAGCCCTACGCCCAATGGTTATGGACAAGAAGATTTTTAAAGTTTGCACAAAATAGGCCTTATATAAGCAAATTTTCAATTTTTTTACCCCCTGGGGCAGGGTCAATTTTAACCCCAGGGGCATTATTTGAACAAACTTGGTAGAGGACTATAAGATGTCACTACATAGCAAATTTGGTAGCCCTAGGCCCATTGGTTATGGACAAGAAGATTTTTAAATTTTGCACAAAATAGGCCTTATATAAGCAAATTTTCAATTTTTTGACCCCCCAGGGCAGGGTCAAATTTGACCCCAGGGGCATAATTTGAACAAACTTGGTAGAGGACTATAAGATGTCACTACATACTAAATTTGGTAGCCCTAGGCCCAATGGTTATGGACAAGAAGATTTTTAAAGTTTGCACAAAATAGGCCTTATATAAGCAAATTTTCAATTTTTTGACCCCCCGGGGCAGTGTCAAATTTGACCCCAGGGGCATAATTTGAACAAATTTGAAAGAGGTTCACCACATGAATATTCCTGAGAAATTTCATCAGAAATGGACCAGTAGTTTAGGAGAAGAAGATGTTTAAAGAAAAAGTTAACGCACGCATGCACTGACGCACTGACGCACACACGACGGACACAGGACCATGACATAAGCCCCGCTGGCCTTTGGCCAGTGGAGCTAAAAAACATTACTACATGTAGTACCAATAAAATCCTTGAGTAGAACAATTAAGGAACTTGACATGCTAGGTTCCATGTTTGTTGGTTAGTTGCACAATCATTGTTGTTAAGATAAACAAAAAAGAAATTCCATCTGCTAATCCTTTGTGTGTATGTTTGAGCATCAAATCACTCGTATTTACCTAAATAAACATTAAACAACCATCGAAAGATTTTTCAATTCAATGTCGTAAATATTTAACCGGTGCCCACCATTTTTGTTGATAATATCACAGTGTAACATAGTGGGTGGGGTAAACATGATGAAAAACGCCGGAATAAGGAGAAGAACATTCAAATATAGGGGTTTATTGTATGAACCTTCATTTGTAAGGAAATATACGATGATTAAACTTTAAAACTTGAAACCATGTTGTTTGTATTCGTCAAATATTGGGTTCGGGAGGTGGCGAATAACGAATACGATTCGTCCACAGCCGTATTCGAGTTATTAGAATATTCGAATGTATCGTTACAGCCCTAAGAATTACATTAAAGGTGTACCACCATGTTGTAATTATTAAAGAAATCAACGTATCAGACCTTGGTAGTTCCGAAAATTAAAACATTGCTACTACTGATGAAGGCTATTTCTTTCATAATACCTACGCGACGTGTTGGAATGTCATAATAAATCGTTAAAATAAATAACAAGAGCACCGCCTTGCGGGTGCAGACCGCTCATCTATTTTCTTTTTAAAGGTGAAGGGAAATAAATTTCAATATTCAAATAATAATATGTATATTCGATGATAGCGGCATCCTGTCCATGCAACGCATTGTTTTACAAACAATGCATATGTATATTTATAAACAATTTATTACAAAAAAAATGTTAATTAGTTACATTAAATGTCCGGAAACAGTAATTGTCGCCCTGTTTTTTAAATAAGAAGAAGTAAATACAGTTGTACAAACATCATATAATAATTGTATTTTTAATTTAATATGAATGTGCGTTTTGGGTGTTAAAGCTTTAATACTTCTTCCATTTCATTTTTAGTTTCTATTTAAGATATAAGGAAATTATGTTAATATTGATATTTTAGTAACTTCGTTTTGACAGCTGAAAAGAATTGTTGTGTTATTGTTGAATTTATGTTATATTTAGAGAGTAGTATAGATCTATTAAATTATTGAAGAATTTATATCAAAGTAGGATATAAACAGGGCATGACAATCGAAAGTCATTTGTAAAATTGTGTTCAGAATAGTTTAATTTTATTTTATAACACAATGCAATTGATAAATTGTTTAAACAGTAATGGTTGTTGCAAGCCAAGAGGTGCTCTTAAAATTGTTTGCAAATTATATCCATGTACGAACGAATATTTACCCTTTCAAAACCTGTGCCAACAATGTATTTTGGATAGAAACTGTCATACGTTAATGAAAAAACTTTCCCTGTCGGAAATGATATTAAGTCAAATTTACGAAAGCACGACCAGTTACTCCAAAACAGTCCTGAACTGTTTGCCAAACAACAGACGGTGATCCGTAGTAAACACCTCATGCTTCAAACACACACCTTAAAATATTCTATGAAAATATAGCGTTTTATCACTTTTATGTATTTGTATCCTGTTGATCAACAACAATCGTTCATATCACTTTTTTTCAACTAAAGTGGTGGGGGACATATTGTTTTTGCCCTGTCTGTTGGTCTGTCTGTCTGTTGGTTTGCGCCAACTTTAACATTTTGCAATAACTTTTGCTATATTGAAGATAGCAACTTCATATTTGGCATGCATTTGTATCTCATAGAGTTGCACATTTTGAGTGGTAAAAGGTCAAGGTCATCCTTTCAAGGTCAAAGGTCAGAAAAACTAAATCAAAGCAGCGCAGAAGGGGACAGAGTGTTTCTGACAAACACATTTCTTGTAATTAATATATTCGTCACATACGGCTTCGGTGACAATATAAATTTTATCCGTTCAGAAATAACAAAATTGGCGACAGCAATTGCGACTTCAAAAATAACTCCTGTCATTGGATTAGAACGTCAGGAAGTACGTACTTGAAACAAAGTTGCCATCGACATAGCGGGTAAGATCGGCAAGGATGCTGACATATCAGACCCAATAGTCGGTATGATCAGACTCAATGATGTTAAAATACAAATACGTGATGCATAATTAAAGCTTGTTGTTTTCTACGTATAGCATGTATACGTTTGTCTGATACAAATACAAAAACATACGTATACTACTTCTCCAAACCGCTGTGTGAGCACATACTATTTCCAGTTCATTTACCAAAAATTATGCATAAGAGGACAACTCGGATTATACGGTGACTGTATAAAAGGTGCAAAATGGCAAATCTTATGCCGAATACAACGTTTTATGCGCTATTGAAGTGTCTTTTAAAACTTCAGATTTACTGTATCTGTAATGTCTTCTACCGTTTACATGTCAGTCGATTTACATTTAAAGACATTTATTGAATCCACTTTTTCAAGAGTATAACTCCAAAACTTTCGCACTAGTACAGCTACCGAAATGTTTTAGATTTAGTCTCTATGACAGAAAAACCCAAATTATTGATGAACCCGCACAATTAATTCGAGCAACAGATGCAATTACACAAGCCTCGCTATCATTTTGTATTGTTGCGTGTCAAATAGATGCAAATGTTTTTCTTTTCATTCGCACAACTATTTTACGTTATCCATGTATAAAAAACTAAAATGTAATATGCAATTATTCCCCAAGACACAGACAAATGCACCGGTCAGTTATGCAGGATAGGTCATTGTCGGCTCGGGTACTACTTAAATGTAGCCCGGGTACTCTTAAGTATAATTAAATGCACCCCTGGTACGGAAAATATACTGACACTTAATTCTAAATTGGTCGTAGTCGGCTAACTTTTCAAATAAAATATGTTGATAAATATGTCAATATTCTGTAGAATCGCGTCTAAAGAATCGAAACTTCTTTTCAAAAAAGCATGTTAAGGCAGGTTTTGTTAAAAGAAAATTGTGTTTCGTATTGTGTAGCGCGTTTTACGACAACAACTTTTAGGCGGGAATAAAACGCGGGTACAATTTAAATTAGCTGGTACGTATAAGAATTTTTTCCGTACCAGGAATACATTTAAGTGTAATTTAGAGTACCCGGGGTACATTTAAGTAGTACCCGAGCCGAAAATTGGATGCAGTAAAAGAGGACTTGCTTCCACGCAAATTAATCATCTTTGTATAAATTAAGTTACTAGTAAAATTCACAAATGGGCCATGATCACATAAAAGTTGGAGCAGATACAATTCCTCCTTTTTTCCATTACATTAACAATATGGTTATTCAGCAGTAAACTTTTGAGCGAATTGCACCAACCGCAATTGTGTTTTCATAATCATTCAATTGCGAGCAAGACCAGCGTTAGTGAAACACAATTCCCCCTACTGCGCTGAAAAGCCGCATCGCAGCTATTGTAGTGAAAATTTGTAAGTCCAGGGCCCATAACTACGCCAAAAATCAATGGACCGAAACAATTATGAAGGTCATCTGAAGGTCATGTAGGTAGACTCGCATACCAAAAATCAGCTCAATATCTGAAAGCGTTGCGTAAAAAAAATCCAGAAAACGGAATGCCGGATGGACAAGACAGACCGACGAAAAAACAGTTCGACTGCTATAGGCCACCCAACCGGAGGCATAAACAGTTTAAACAAGAGATTGCCAAGCAATATTGTCCCATACCGGTGAAACTTCATCATTGTCAGTAAAAAAAATATTTTTATTTTATATTTCTTGCCATAGCAACCAGAATTCTTGACGTAGAACAAAATGAAATGACGTGCATATACTCCATATTTCCATCTATCCATGTTTCAAGTTTCATGAAAAAATATGAAGAATTTTAAAGTTATCGCAGGATCCAGAAAAGTGTGACGGACAGACAGACAAACGAAGTTTTACCGGTAGGGGACAATAATCTGTAGGTGATATTTGTATTGTACATGATAACAAAAACCTTTTTACTTCTTTTTCCACAGATTCAAACTGGTTGCTGTTAACATTTCACAGGTAAGGAAAACGTACATGTCTGTGTTGGCTAATCTACAGATAACCCAATGAACTATATATGTGTAGTGTACTTCCTAGTTAAACAGGAATAACTAGTTCACACAACGCATTTATCTATCTACGTAAATATTGCTTCATTTACCAGTTAAAACGGGTTGTGAACCATATCTATTGTAAACCTGTAATTGTAATTTATTACTTAGTGTTTTAACAACGGCCTAAGATACAGTTTGAATCGGTACTCCCCATGAACTTTGCAAATCGTCATTAATACCAACTAATTTCTTAATGAAAATGCTAATTCAATTAACAATTTGTAATCTTAAATGTATATCAAAATAAACAGTATATCGTTTTATGTTAATCTAATTTTAACTGAAAACAATTGTACTTTAATAAACTTAAGGCCCTGATAGCGTAATTTTTTTTGTAGTACTTAGTTTTATTAACTCCCAGCAATAAGTCTGAATTTGAAACCTGATTATTTTACTAATCAATTAAACACAGTCATATTCCCATATAATTAGTCGACAGAACAGGCGTGTACATGTATTGGTGTCATATTAAGATATATAGATCTAAACATGTCTGTTTACGCAAAGCTAAAACGTGTCTGCACATGAACGTACATACAAATAACTATATAATTATTGCCAGTTAATCATCGTAATTTGTTCAAAGGGCGCGCCGAAACGCACTTGTAAAACAGTTATTTCTTTCACGTTTTGAACACAAGATCACATCTAAAAGGACAAGCATTTAGCACTATGGAAACGGCAAAATTTATAAATGCTATTTTTTGAGCCAACATACGTCTAGTGGTTATGAGTATATTTAGACGTAATTAATTGAATTATATTAATTTGTTCAAACACATGTGAGTGATCTTTGAGTCTCAACGCATTATATTGCCAAGCGTTCTATTAAAGAACCACGCTTTCAACCACAAGCGGTTTTATCTGGTATTTCGGTAGGCGAAAATAAACAAAACAAAACAGTGTTGCACAAAAACTATTTAATTACATTTAAACGTATTTGAACACGTACAAATCTGATCCCTAGAACATAATGTATTCCTTAACCCACGCAACTCATTAGTTTTGAGTGAAAAATCAAAATCACAGATCACAACCAAACATGAACATAATTTCAAACATGTCTTACGTCCACTAAAAAAGGCCGAGTCTCGGAAATGCACATGCTATGTAAGCGAGCTATCTACCAGGTTTAAATATTGACACCTTACAATAATGGATCACCGTATCAATCAGGAATACGTATAACTTGTGCTTACTAAAAGAACCTGAACATGTTCAAGATCACTAAAAGCATAACACATCGAAACACAAAATAAAACGGTGATAAATGAGCATGTATACATTATACATTTGTTCACTATCAAAGTTTTTATACGCGAGCTGACATGCTTGCGTTGAGAACAAATTGCGTTTCTGGTATGATAATACAAAGAAAATTTATCAAAATAAAATCACTGATTTTGTGTCGTAAAATATATAAATCAAAGAAGCTTTGGAACACTGTGGCAAGGCGTGTACAATATATAGTTGTGCAGATCGTAACAATGGAATGGATTATGCGTCAGCTGCTGCTATAGGTCGGTTTCTTTTTCAAGACAACCCTCAATTCAGGCACTCGATAGTCCTCACCATGTCTGCAAATAGACCATTAAAATAAAAGTAACAATGATAAAATATTTTTTACAACTGACAAACTTAAATGAGAGATAGGGGAGATACGGTCGTAGACGGGATTAGATGGCCGATACCTACACGAGTTAAGTGTCTAGCGATCTGTCAACTGAGCTAGCTGCTCCGTATTATTGCATATTTTTGTAACTGGTTTATAAATATATATGGCGTTTTGGAAAGTTGTTATTTAAATAAACTGCACACTTCGTATACAAGTATTATATTTTTGAAAATACAATAACCATGTTAGTCTCAATCTTACAAATATTTTTAGAAGTTTTGTGTCACGTCACCCTTAGTATAATATTCTTTGAGTGATGCAGACAGTCTGTATAAGAAAGCTGAGCAAAAACCTATGGATTTGTCTTTTGAAAGACTTAAAATCCTGTAAGCAGAGCAACTTATTTCTCTTCTAGGTGTATGTATTGCAAATTTGTATGTGATATCACGAACCTTCAGATGAAAACAAACACGCCAACAAGGCCTTATAAGCCGACAAAACCCCACACGAACCTAAATCATCGGAGTAAGAAAACAAACCACAATCGCATGCCAGAACTAGGAAGTAAACAAGGATCAAGGAGTTTAGTGGCACCTGTACCAGCCACGTCGCAAAACGTACATTCATTACCACAAGTACCTATTTACTGCCATATCTGAACTGGTTGTCACGTGACTATTAACTAACCTTTATAGCTGATTTCGTTGTCACGTGACCCTGTTGACTCACCTTCGTAGCTGATCTGGTTGTCTCCGTTGATGTCGACCTCTCGCAGCAGTTCGTCCACCTCGTCATCCTTAAGCTTCTCCCCCAGGTGAACGAGCACGTGACGCAGCTCCTTGGCGTCGATGAAACCGTTACCGTCCTGAAGGTGGCGCAAAATAGTGTTAAATGTGAACTTTTGCAAACTGTTGGAGACCTGGAACCACAAAATATATATGAGTTGCGTTTTCGAAAAACGGGATATAATGAATGTGCGTAACGTGTCGTACCAAATTAGGGGACGACAGGGACGACTACTTCGGCCTTTACTGGATTTTTGTTTAAGGGAGGCTTCATAAAAACGACCAATAGCATGAAAGCGGAAAGCGGACTGCACAGGCTAATCTGGGACGACACTTCACGCATATACCTTAAGTCCAGTTTTCCCATAACTTTGCTCATGTAAACGTTTGGAAAGGGGATATTTTCACTATCATATCAGACGGAGACTTAAATCGCTTTTTAAGACGACCATTTGGGGCAGTGAGGTAATTGGTGACTATTTAAGTTCAGATGAGGCACACAACATGGGTAGAGACAAACATTCAATCTTGAATTACATGTTAAAATAAAACAAGGACGCGCTAGGGATTACCGCTATCCACTTGGCCTAGGTTTATGTGTGGAGGTGGTAAGGTTTAATTATTGCTATATTATAAATACCGGTACTACTACCAGTACATGTGTAGTACAGCTTGATTTGACCAGAATAGCAGGGAACTGTGGTCTACATATACAACCAGTTAGGTAGGAGTTATTTACTTGGCTCATTAATTACCACATGCTTAGCAGCAGCTTTGTTCACACCACGTTACTTCGGGCAATGGCTACTTCACATTCAAAGTTTATCTTCTAATTACTTAGTTATTGCATACTCAACATGAATCTAGTGATCTAAATCTGGTATGAAACTAACACAAATAACACCAAATAATACTGCATGCAAATGCCAAACACTGGAAATTTTAAGTGATGTCATGAATTAAGTGAAAACGTAATTTTAGTAAAGTATGCGAAAAATAGCAACAAATGGATGATAGTCTTCTACCACTTCCTTTTTTAATATACTCTCTGGTTTAATGACATGCATTTGGATATTTCAAATAGTCGACTTGGATATTTCAAACAGTCGACTGAATATAGAATAACGATTTCACAGAAGCAGTTAGGTTTATTCATAAACATGCCATTAGTGTATATTATTATATCTGTACGCTATGTCGTCCATTTGGTACCTACACAATTGCCAGATAAGAGCATAATCATTACAAATATAAAAAAGTATACATGTATCATGTATACAAATAGTAAAACGTTTTAAATTGGGAATAAATACAACCTCGTTATGAAACTATTTAACGCTATATAAATAACCGTCTGTACCTTGTCAAAGATCCTGAAGGCGTCAAGCAGGCTCTCTCGGCTCTCTACCGGCGGTGCCTTGGTCTGGATGATGCGCTTCAGGTCCTCTAGTGTGAACAACTTATCCCCTTGGCGAGCTGCATGAAAGATACACGAGTTCAAACCAGAATAGGACGTCCGTTCTGGGAAAACCGGGCTTAATGTATGTGTGTAACATTTTGTTTCAGCTTAAGCTGAGCAGCTCTCACAAACTAATCAAGGAAGACACTTTTTGCCTATGCTGAATTTCGTTTAGAAGACACTTCCTTTAAACGAATTATAGCATGAAAGCGAAAAGTGTTCCTGAATTACCTGTGCAAATGTTTCCCAGAAAGAGGCTGATATTTACAATTTTGAGCTCAACATTACATTATCACAATCTTAACCCGCAGGGTTTTTTTGGCTTGATTTTATAGCCGAAATTCGGCTATGTTCCCAATCCCAAAAAGTATACTTTTTTTCCCAAAATGTGGCAAAAAATTCCCAATTTACAATAAAAGTGTCTCATGTGTATTTCATCTCAATTTTAATTCAATTACCTAAAACAAAGTATTATTTGATTTTGTTTTTTTAATTTGAATGATTATAAAGAGTTATATCAAATTAAGTATTTCCCTTATTTGTGGACTTTTCGTGTGGAAAAAAAAGGCTAATGAATTTATTTTCCCAATTTCATGAAAATGCCGATAAAATTCCCAAATCCAAAGCCATGGGCTATCTTCCCAAAAAGTGGAGAAAAAAACCTGAACCCTTTTATGCCTAGTGGACTCTCCCATCAGTCTAAATTGGATCAATTTATTTCCAAAATTACAAATGTAGTGACGTCTAGTATATTTATTTCTATATTTAGAATATTTCTAACAGAAATTCTTTTAAGAAAACAGCGCAGACCCTGATGAGACGCCGCATCATGCGGCGTCTCATCTGGGTCTACGCTGTTTGCCAAGGCCTTTTTTCTTGATGCTAGGCATAAATGGGTTAAATCAACACCTGAATAACAACCAGAACTTAAACATAGAATAAAATGCCAATCTTTTATTTATAAATCAAATCATATCAATAAATCAAATTATGTTTAGGCCAAAGAAATTCACATTGAACAAGTTGATGAAAATACCAACAAGTTGCCTCGTATTTGTTGAAGGACGAAATATTGTCTGTATTTGTCTTATCAAAGAATCTTCACAAACTATAGGAATTTCCTTACAGTATGTTTAGTTTATAATTAAATGAGCTGTGGTATGATTAAGTCGTTTCTTTAAACACTGGCCTTAATGCTTTATGCTTAAAGTGTGGTCCCAGATTTGCCTATGATTTGTCACTGGAAAACAGTGACGACAATTTTCAATCCTGTGGTATTTTTCATTTAAACGAAGTCTCTTTGAAGCAAAAACCCAGTTTTTGCCGAAAATGTCGTCCTAGATTAGCCAATGTGGACTGCACAGGCTTATCCCGGACGTCACTTTAGCACATGCATTAAAGAACTTACTTCCGAGCATGTCGCTAATCTCGTCCATGGTGGGGCTGATGCCGATGCTGCGGATGATCTGCGTGGCCTGGTCCGTGCTCACCTTGCCGTCCTGGTCGCTGTCGTAGATGATGAACGCCTCCTTGAGCTCTGAACAAAAATGACATTTTCAAAGTTCTTAAAGATTTATTGTAATTCAGATTAGCACATATGTCAGAAAATAAATTTGCAACTGGAAACAAATGTGTTTCATTTGGCGAGAATGGCGATCGACGGCGAAACATCTGTTTTACCTCTTATCTTTGCAAGTTCACGATTTTGTTAAATGTTTGTTTATGATTATCTAGTGGTACATATGCAACTAAAGCAACTGACGGTCACGCAGACGAAGATTTTTTTACGTTTAAAACATTTCACTTAAACAACGCATGATTGTGCAGATCGTGGCGAATGAAAAAATGGAACTACCATAAGGTTCAACAAGAGATACCTACAAAGTTAGAGCTTAATACATGTATATTAACATTTTGTTTAGAATTATGGAGATCTAGATTAATACGGTCGCTTATTGTTTACCAACCGGTTCAAAGGATGGCGAGATTTTCATATGATAACATATATTTAACAAATAAAGAAACACGGTTAAATATAATATACCATCAAGGAGAAACTTTGAAAATAGTGCAAACCTTCGTTGGCAGTGTTTTCGAATGGACGTCAGTATCAAACACGTGTACAAACACTTAACGTAATTAAAACGATCACAATGCGGTAAGTACTGTATATCAACAAATTCAAAAATACATTCGGCAAACCCAACCCCGTGGCGTGATATCTTAAAATTAGAAAGAACAAAAACATCAATAGATATAAAATAAGCAGATCCACGAGAAACAAACGATCCAAGTCCGGGAATTAATTTCTTTTTGGCGGATAGCTGAGATAGATATATGGATATTCCTTTGCCATATATAAACAGTTTGTCAGACATTATCCCGATGCAATCCAATCAAAGTATTCAATTGAAAATATTTGATACTGTAGATTACGGAGGATATGTACTGCTCCTCAAAATAGAATCACATTAAATGTGTACCATCATGTTGTAATTATTGGGGAAATTAACGTATCAGACTTTTGACAAGAGCTTGCAGTTTCGAAGATAAAGATATTGCTACTACTGAAGAAGGCTATTGTCGATACACGTAGTACCGTATTTAGACAAAAGCAATGTGTAAAGGCGTGTTTGTACGCTATATTTTATTTAGTCCATTCCAAAGATAAAGTTGTAGGTGCAAATGTGTTTAAAGATGTTCTTGATTATACATCACACAACAGCACTTTCATAATAAATCGTTTAAATTAATAAAAAAGAAGGGAAAATGCAGGAAAAAGTACAGTAGGTTTCAGTTTAATCTGCATCAGGCAGGATTAACTGCATGTTCATTGAGTCAAAATGTAACATGTTTTGCTACATAACATCCTGGTACACTTTAGTGTGGTACGGAGAATACATGTTATTTGTACTTCGCGTATTAAACAGAGAGTTCAAAGAATGTTTCTGTTAAAACAAGACGTGTTTTTATGGTTCACTCTGACCCTCCCTTGAATATTTAAAGGCCGCATTATGGAATTCAATTATCGCTTCGTTACGTTCAATACAAAATCAGTGATATTGTGTTTTTTGTAAAATAACCCTTACCAGCTTGTTGTTTTTGGTTCAGAGTTATTCCGGGTGCCTGAAACGGTAAAAAATACTTCTTAAAGCAACATACATACTCAAAATGAACATATATATTTAACGGCCACAAAATGCTCGTTTTTATTTTACTTTTGTCCCTAATGTGTTCGGCCACAAAATGCTCGTTTTTATTTTACCTTTGTCCCTAATCAATAAAATATAATGTAATGTGTTAAATCTATGTTACCAGGCCACATTTAACGTTGAAATTTTCGGCTATCGCTATAAGGAACACTGATTTTTTATCGGTAAACTTTATTTTACTTTATTTTACGAAATAGTTTACGAAATATTCGTCGATTTTGAGTATTGATGTGGCTTTAAAGGGGCCTTTTCACAGATTTTGGCATGTTTTGAAGTTTGTCATTAAATGCTTTATATTGATAAATGGATATAATTGGATATAAAAAGCTCTAGTAAAAATCAAGAATAAATTTTTAAAAAAGGGTAACCCTCAGCAGGGCTCGAACCACCGACCCCCGGAGTCCTGGAGTAAAAAGTCTCCCACTCGGCCATCTTTCCAGATGCAATCACGGGTGTATTTTATACTTCATATAACCAATCGTCGTAGTTTCACACAATAGACAACAGAAATCTCCAAATTATTAATTCGTTTCGCGTTCTAACGCTTTATAATTTTCGGGTTTTTAAATCGTCAAAAGATGCATATAATGGCTATTTTAGAGCATCATAGTAAATGTTCAGTATTACTGTTTCCTCACAAATATCATAACTAAAACGAAAATTTGCGAATCTGAAACAACTTTTTTCAATTTTGTCAATTTTATTCAAACGTGATAAGGCCCCTTTAAACTTAACTACTTCGCCTATATAGTATCAGGTATGTGTATATATGTATGCATATATAATTGTGATTCACTCACCCCTTCGTGTACCTCAAATGTAAGAAAACTAACGACCCAACCCTTTTATTTGAACAAGACCGATGATTTAATCATACCCGGAACAAAACGTGAATTTTAAAACATGATAAATCATAAAGAACGCTATCTTAGTACTGTATACGTAACAAAACCAAACACATCTAAGGATAAGTTTCATGATTAGATTTTTCAAGTGTACAGTAAAGGTAGATAACCGCTGTTCAAGTTGACACACCTGTCCAATTTATACCAAATTTAAATTAATGCTAGGAATAAATAATAACAAACTAAACAGAATATCCGACATTAATTATAACATACCATTTCTGCAGTTTGGTTTGATAAATTAAATAAGTAATCCAAATAATACGAATATCTTGTTCCCCAGACTAATTCAACCAGTTATCCCAAACTATTTTTATCGATAACACTCGGGGCGCCACACAGGAGAAAGTATGTCACGGCAAGCGAGACAACTCTTGTATTGATCTTGATAGTAGTTATCGTATTTTCAATAAATCTACGCGGGACATTTAAATTTATTTATTAATATTTATATAATTCAAATATATCAATTCGTTTATAGAATATATAAAAATTAGCAACCGACGGATATGGCAATATTAATACAATATTTAAGTGATATTATGGGCATTTT
This sequence comes from Dreissena polymorpha, assembly GCF_020536995.1. Lineage (NCBI taxonomy): Eukaryota > Metazoa > Mollusca > Bivalvia > Myida > Dreissenidae > Dreissena > Dreissena polymorpha. The sequence continues at coordinate 88,927,405 of NC_068357.1, read as the reverse complement.
TCACTGTTGATTTGAGCTGAAAAGAATTAACAGTTCAAAATAGTTATAATGTGGTAACTGACCAATAATCTTCAACTCATCTTGCTACCACTTGTTTGTAAAAAATATATTATAATCGATATTTTACATGACTGTACAGTCCTCTTAGCCGAGCGGAACTGTATTTTTATTAGGATCGGAGTTAGTGTTCGTGTGTCGTATGAATAGATATGAACGAATCTGCACTTAAAGTGAGAATATACGATTTTTATATGTGTTTAATTATAATTAATTGATAAAATATGTTACAATAACACAAAATAGGCAAGAAAAAGTATACATTAAATACCAATTTCATAAAATGCAGCAAAGACAAATTAGCGCCCCGAGTCGATTGTGACGAACATATTTTTCTACAATAACTGAAGCAGTCGTCTTTTTATTAGGACCAGAGTTAGTGTTCGTGTGTCGTATGAATAAATATCGTAGCAAAAATTTAAAATGAACCGTTAAACTAAGTTTAGATTCACATCGTACATGAATGATATACATGCTGGTGAATTCGACTGTACAGCCGTTTTCGATTTCAGAATTAAATATCTGGCTTATTTCGCATTGTTCTTCTGAACTTTTATTTTATTTTATATTGAAAGATATATATAATAAGTTTTTTACACATCTTATATAAATTAATTTATATTGGACAAATTCGTATATACTCGCTTTAAACATGATCAGTGATCAAACAAAAGTATGCATTATTTTTATCTTTCCGGGATATTGTTTCAGTATGTTGATCCTGCATTAACAAATATAACTGCATATGAAGTGAAAACACCAAAAATAAACACCTATATACTGATAGATGCCCATAATATTATCACTTTAACAATGATGATGGTGATGACGATGATGGTGATGATGGTGATGATGATAATGATGATGATGATGATGATGATGATGATGATGATGATGATGATGATGATGATGATGATGATGATGATGATGATGATGATGATGATGATGATGATGATGATGATGATGATGATGATGATGATGACGACGATGATGATGATGATGATGGTGATGATGATGATGATGATGATGATGATGATGATGATGATGATGATGATGATGATGATGATGATGATGATGACGAAGAAACCCCGCTTGTTACACAGTCAGAACTCTGCGCTATCCAAACCGCAGAGTATGTTTTTTGGCCTAGGGCGTAGCCCTAAGGCCATAGTAATGATACAAATTTCTGAGACAGTCAAAATTGGCTGGCTGCCAAAACCCACGAATGAATGCATTCCCAAAAAGTCCGATTTACCACTTGGCGGTAATTCATGCGCAATCAAAGAAGATCTTCGCAGATCTCAATAACCCGCCTTGTAAATACAGAACATCACTATATAACATGACAGTGTCATAAAACGTGTAAAAAAATATTATTGAAGCAAAATTGCTAAGCATTGGCTTCGACATAGTTTTTTTTATTGTTTGCATATTCATGCGAGAATAAGTTCCTCACTTGACGGTCTAGGCCGAAAAGATATGGGTGTCTTCGGAGACAGTATAAAGAATTTTTTTCTGATACATTTTTGAAGACATTACATTTGGTATTTATAAACATATTTTAAGATATTGTTATTTTATTTTGCGTTAACGTCTTTCAAGAAAAAAGAAAATGAAAAAAAAAACAACAACAAATATTCATGATCATTCTCGGAAATATACGAAGTTACCGGATTGATATTTCACTGCGCAGATCGAGCGCGCAAATCGAGCGCGAAAAGTTCTGCGTGAGACTACGTACACAATCTTTACACCGTTCTTTATCAGGGTAAAGGCCCAGTCTCACTATGATGCCGGCGGAGACCCTTTGCGTGATCCGGGATCTACTGGGATGAACCGGGGCTCTACCGGGATGAACCGGGGCTCCATCGGGGAAGACCGGGATGAACCGGGGAAAACTGGGGCTCCATCGGGAAAGTATTAAAATGTTTAATACCTCCGGGATGAACCGGAAGGACCGGCAACGACCGGCGCGGCACCGGGAACAACCGGGACGGCACCGGGAACAACCGGGATGGCACCGTAGCTCCACCGGGACCCATACAGACCCCGGCAGAGCTACGACAACGCCCTGGTGAATGCCGTTAGAGTCCCGGTATAGCGACGGTATATAAGAAAACAGGAGCTCTGCCGGAACGCCACCGGCATTCACCGAGGCTCAGACGGGGAATTACCGGCGACGATCGGGGTAAAACCGGGGCGTTGCCGTAGCTCTGCCGGGGTCTGATGCCGGTAAAGACACGGTGAGTGCCGGCGGTGTTACGGTACACCGGGGCTCTGCCGGCTTTCACCGGGGCTCAACCGGGGCACTACCAGCGACAACCTGGGCTATGCCGGGACGCTGCCGGCTTTCACCGGGGCACTACCGGCGACAACCGGGGCTCTGCCGGGGCTTCACCGGGATAAACCGTAGCCAGTCCGGGTTGACCGGGACTCTGCCGGGCTGTTGACCGGCTTCAATCGGGGCGGCACCGGGAAATGGTGTGACTGCGTTAAAAAAAATCTACGAATCATCCCGGTCCTCGCCGGTCGACCGGCGTTAGCAAACCGGGATGGACCGGAGCTCTAACGGCAAAAGTGAGACTTTGGCTTAAGTGGATTTTCTTTTGTATACACCTTACAAAGGAAGTATGAGTGTTTTCCTGATCTGTTAATTATGTAGTAGAAAGCTATTTAAGGCTATTGAAAGTGATTTATTTGACGCCAACAATAACAGTTTTTCGCGGCCATGTTGTTGTTGTTGTATATCTTCACCGCCTATGTAGACGAACCTCTACCAGATCTGTAGAGTTGAACATAAGGTTATCGTTCCCACAACCAGTATCGTGTTGTCCTCCACCGTCTTTGTACACTGTAGTATTTTCACAAATATTGTCTTGTCTTACAGTCTCTGAGCTTCTGCACTCAGCCGCTAGGGTCAATCCGTATAAATTCGGACAAAGGGAGAAATTCGGACAAAACATCGTAAATGCATTTTACGTCACACTAAACCTAGCCCCAGGCCTTCAGCGCCTACAGCGTTTTGATTAAGTTACGGCCTCAAATACCTTAATGTCCGTATGTTTAAAAGGTGACAGTTGGGTGTATAGTATTTATAAAGTTTGTCAGCAATATATAAATGTATCCGATTTGTTGATACGCTCGAACAGTAAACCTTTTGAAATCACAATATCAGACTTTAATACTCTTCATACAGTTGAACGAACGCTCATTATCAGCCAATATAGGTGGCGCTGCTGCCTCTTACTATGAGGATGGAGAACATCAACGTCCCGTCCGTTCTTGTAATGCATCTTGAAACATTTTAAATGAACTTGTTCCAATCGGCATACCATACCGTCATGATGGAAAATGATTGTCGTGTTTAAAGACTTCATTAAAACAGACATCATCTTCATGTCGTTGTTAAAATGTGTATTCTGGATACCACTTACAACGCGGCATTTGATTTATTTACAAACCGATTAAACAGATGAAATTATATTAAAGGTATTAAGTATGAGTTGTGTTTATATTGTAAAGGCCTTGTTTTGCATGTAAAAAAGTTTTTATAACTGACCACATTTAAAGGATCTCTGATAGAAGATGCAATTGTTTGACAACCACTCCCGTAAACCTTTGATTTTTATTGCATATTTAGACATCTATTCGAATTTTCTAGGCCAATGGAAACTGATAAACACATTTGTATTATCATTATGTGTCTATATTCTTAGTAATACTTCGCTCACTGGTGTACTGTGTTGTTGTTTAAACTTTCAAGACAAGTGAGTGCAATATAAACACATTTAATTAAATGTTAGTTAAATCAAAAGAGTCGATCAAAATTCGTTCTGCTAACAATATAAGCATTTGATTGTTATTAACATACTGCTTTCGGTTATAATTTATAAATAAGACCTTGGCGTCAAACTATCAACACTATCAAAACTTTGGATACGCCTCAAACCACTAGACATGTAAGATTGTTTAGTTAGTAGTTTACCAAACGAAACATACTTTTGTTACAGTTGTAATGCATCATAATGGCGCAAACATGTTCATCATTGCCAATTTACTACGTTGTCATCTGCTTTGACTAAACGTACTCAATCGTATACTTAAGTATTTACCAGCATTTTTATAATGGACACCGTCTTTTCACGCGTTATGCTCGGAAACAATATGTTCGGGATGTCTAATGACTCCACTAGTGTTTTTGATCATTAAATGCTTGTAAATTATCCGACTATCATTTGTTAGGTATTAGTAAATTAGTATTTTCATTTCTTTTGCTTTTTGTCTTCAGACAGCTTTTGTTCGATTTCCCGGCGTCATTTTTGTAAAATCATCGTAGGAAAACACATTTAAAAGAGTTTGACTTGTAGTGTTTATGTAACTGACTTTTTTAATACAATGCTTGTTACTTTCCACCATTCTCTTTTTATGCTTTGGCATGTTAAGCGTTGATATAGTCACCTGTTATGTTTTACAGATTTGGTTTATCCCGTCGAAGGTCGACACTGTCTTGATCGGTCTCAGTCTATGGCTTCCCAATCATTAAATGGGACGGACGAATATTTTGTTAGCTACATAGAATTAAGTTATTGTGTTCATTTTCCAGCAGTTTGATGTTCAATTCAAGGTCAACCATTTTGATTCCATCCCGCTGTTTTTTTAAGTTGTTCTGTTTAAGTCGACCTTTGCATTTTCCTTTGTTTGGACTGACCAAAGATCTATAAATACTATTCATATATCTTTTGATTGACCATTTAGTCTGTCAATCAGGTTTGATTAACTTTTTCAATGATATCGTCTTAATTGGCTGGTATTGACATAATTGGCTGAGCGAGGGTCCAACAACCTCAGCAAAGTCATGCGAAAAAGTTCGTTAAAATTAAGAACTTACTTTGGTGTCTAAAGTTTATATATATTGTTAGAGCGTGAAGCTACCGGAAATAGATTCACAATTGAATGTCTTTATCACTTCGTGGATGTCGAGCCGCATGGGCTCGATGTCGCAACGTACAAACGTCGAACGGCGTTTTGATGCCCTCGACTACATCTTTGGCTCTTAATTACAAACACGAATTCTAGTTACACAATCACAAATTGTCGACTATGTTTCTACGAAACAAGTTAATGCAGAAATGCTTGGGCGAAATTCCACAGTTTCTATGCGGTAACCACGCTTACCGTAGACCAAATATCGAACTACAATTAATAGACAGTTTTTATAAACCGCGATACGGTTTATGTACCATATGAGTAACACGTCGTCATATACAAATTGTCTATCACTTGACTTTTCTTACAGGAATAGTAATTTATGAGTCCAAAGAATGATATCATATTTTAACAACGTACGATATTATTTTTCCAAGAAAGTGTTACTCGTTAAGTACTCAATTTTTATATCGGTAACCTTGTTTGAAAGTAAAATAAAATGCATTTTACGTCAAACGCATATGTGAAACTGTTGTCACATACATAGTGTCGAAACTACATGTACTGTTGACACAAATTCACGCAAATTAAGATTGCATACTCTCAAAATGTATCGGTTTTGTCTTGGAATCGTTCTTCTCATTACCCATTAAAGGCTCATCATTTTCTTATACTGTATCATACAACTCAATAACGTAATTATACGTATGGTTTCTAATATTAAAGAGCATCGCGTTTAAATAATTCGGCATTTATATCACCAAATAATTGTAATGTATCGAACAGACCCATCTCGTATAAATTTGCCAAATTTGCCAAATAATCAAATTAACATGATTCCCTGACTAAATCAGCTTCCAAGTTGAGCTATTGGATTACCGTGTAACCAACAATTTGTCTTAAATGGTATCGAGGGATATTGCTCAGATTAAGGGTTGACCGTTACCACACACATAATCATCCATTCTTATGTATGCGGACGATATTGTGCTAGTTTCAAACAACGAGGAAAAGTTACAAATCATGCTTAATACCCTCCACGACTGGTGCAAACGTTGGCGCGTGATAATTAACACCAATAAGTCGAAAACCGTTCACTTCCGGCGGGGCAGAACATCGCGGACGGATAAGGAATTCCGAGTTGGTGAAAACATCCTGGAAACAGTAGCGCAGTACCGATACCTTGGAGTGATTTTCGATAAACGAAACGACTTCAGTGCGAACTGCGAGGCGTTGACAAAGGGTGCAGGTCGGGCGCTTGGAAGCTTAATTAGCAAGATTCATAACATGAAACACGTCCGGTTCCAATCGTTTGAAAAACTATACACCGCATGCATTACACCAATTCTTGAATATAGTGCTTCGGTGTGGGGCTCTAAGACATATCAATCACTTGACAATGTACACAACCGAGCATTAAGATATTTCATGGGCGTGCATAGATTTACCCCACTACCGGCACTTTATGGAGACTCTGGCTGGAAACCAACCTTGTATGGAAGATGGGTATGTGTCCTCAGGTTCTGGAATAGGCTAATTAAAATGGATGACAATAGACTCACCAAAAAAGTGTTTAATTTTGATTATACCAAATGTGTGAATAATTGGTCAAGCGACGTTAAGCAGATACTATCAACGTTAGGGATTATCGATCGGTTTCACGCTAAATCATGTATCGATCTGGATGCAGCAAAATCTTTGATGACCCAACATTATATAGTCAAATGGTCACAAGACGTGTTGAACATGCCAAAACTGAGAACATACGCAACATTCAAATCGGAATTTAAGTGTGAAGACTATGTGAGGATGAACCTCTCAAAACATGAACGCTCATTACTATGTCAGTTTAGATCGGGAATATTACCACTGAGAATAGAGACAGGAAGATACGCTGGTGAACCAGTTGATAATCGAACATGTAGGTTTTGTGATCTAACGACCGTAGAAGATGAGAAACATTTCCTACTTGTATGTGATTTATATAACAATATCAGGAACGACGTGTTTGGTGATATTCTCATAAATCGCGACTTTATCCATCTTAACCCAGAACAAAGGTTTTGTCATATATTAAATGTATACCCAAGGAAGACTGCAAAGTTCATTGTTAAAGCATATTTGCTCAGGCAGTCCGTAATGTATCCACTGTAAATTTGAATCTGTATCAGTGCTGTAACTCTTATTGATAAAAGTATATTAGCTTTTTGATATTACAGTATACCCAATTGTTTTATGCTGCTTTTGCTATGAATAACTATAATATTTTAAACATTGACGACATAATCGGGACCACTTGAAGCTGTATATATTTGCTGTATATATGCTATCTGTTTTCTCAGTCCCACTCGTACATCACTTGTTATGACATAGAACTGTATATATATGCTTTACGTGTAGATTGAGCTGAACAGCTAAGGTGACTTATAGGTCCAATGGGCCGGGTGCTTTTTTATATGTATATATTATTGTTTATACCATACGAAATGCACATGTCACTATAATACTATTTACTTACTTACTTACTTACATAATACTAGTATTCTGTCAGCACCAGCGTCGTAATAATTGAATGCATTTAACAAATGCCAATCAAAACCTGTACTTAATTTTGCATATTAACATATTTTTGTAGCTGAAGGTGTACCTATTAATGATAAAATTTTGACTCAAACGAGACATCGAATGTTCTGTGCATTCTTTCTTTGCTTCTTTTTCCGTTTTATCAGCGTCTTCATGTCCAAGTTTTCAGATCGCTTATCTGCGTATTTGTCACATGCTAGTTCAACGGTGATGTTTATGTCTTACTTCATTATTTCGTATTTTAATCGTGCGCTCATAAAGACGCTTCGCTACTGGTGTTTAGTGTTTAGATAACATCTCTGCTTCTGTAACAACCTTAGTAAAGGTGTCGTTAATAGACCCTTTTCACAATTGGCCAAAATTGATAAGAGCGCAAAGTCACGTGACTCGCAGAACTCCAGAACGAGGCTGAACGTGTATAAATTTCCAATAGTCCCGCGCAACGCCGCATCTGATTTGAACATTTCACTCTTTTGAACATTCGGAGATGTAACGACTTAGAAAAGTCAGAATAAGTTATAAATATGTACTTGACATTATAAGTGTCAATACATTTAATAAATTGTCTTGATTAAAGTACTTGTTTTTCTTCATTTTTCACACATTTGACACGCTTTGTTAGAGCTTTTATATCGCGCTGTTTGAATAAAGATCTATCTTGTTTATTCATACATCTGTTGTTTAATAGCCCCTGTGTTCCGCATAAACCCATTATCTCGTTTTGATCAGATACTGTGCCGACAAATACTAAATAACAGCATGGTGTCATAAACCACCTGTGGTAGATGCCTAGTCATTGAACACCATGTATTGTACCCCGGCCAATGTCTTCTCGTGGTAGAATTAGTACGTAGTTATTTCTAAGACTAATGTAACGCCAAATACTCAAACTAAATACTGTATAGATATTAGCCAGTTTAATCATTATTATACAGAGAATGCTGGACATTCGTCCTAGCCTAGTTTTCATACAGGCGGACATTCGTTCCTATGTTTTTGCACGGAACGTATAGTGACATATAGAGTCCGTGGTTTTTTGATAACCTTAACATTCGTGCCTTCGTTATTTTGATAATGCGGATAATAGTTTCCACATAATTTTGACAGCCCGGACATTCGTTCTTTAGTTATTTGGACAGCCTGGAGATTCGTTCCTGAAAAATTGCTATCCCGGTCATTATTATCACATTTTATCATAATATTATGACACTCTGGTAAATTAATATCTCGTTATTAAAATAGTTAAAAACAATTCTCATATTTTGTGTTATACTTTATATTTTGGTAATATTTTATCATGATCATGAGAATGAAAACGTTTAAAATATTCGAATATATCGACTTACACTGAGATCTCTAATTTGCCAAACTTTGCAGAAATCTGGACGTTTAAACTATGTAGGACTATATATATCCGGTCTGTCAAAATAATGTTGGAACAATTGTCTGGGATGTCTAAATAGCGTGGGAATGAATGTCCGGGTAGTTAAAACAACGTATGAACGAATGTCTGCCTTGTCAAAATTAAGGTAGAACGATTTTCCTTGTGAAAGAATTTTCGGATACATAATCAAGTGCTTAATACTTATAAATACATTTGAAATGTTTATTAACTTTTATGCTATTATAAGCACGAAACCTATTAAGCTGGTTACCCGGCACCGTTAAAATAAAACTCCGTCATTACATAGTTTTATATAGAGTGTTCGTTAGTGTATAGAAGAACACAATTAAAAGAAGCATTTTAATTGACCGGGGTTAAAGAGTGTTTCCGAAAATTAAAGACACACACACACACACAAGAGAGATTTTTGACGTGAAGTGACAAATATTTATCACTCATAATCACGTTTAAAGAGAAATAAAGGTGCATGCGTAGACAGTTCAGTTTGCTCCAAGTTCGTTTTTACACCTGTATAAAAGTATTCTTCAATATTGTCTTTCACTGTAAAAGAACATTAATTAAAGTAAAACGAAAAATGACATAACATGTTAAAAGTTCATGCGCTTTGGATTTCTTATTGCTTTTTCTTATGATTGAGTCAACACACATTTTGCACGTACGATCGTTTGTGAAAAATATTACAGACCAACAAATATACCTTTGAGAATTTAAGTTATAAAATAACGTTTTGTATTATACAATTTTTGTATGTATTTGTTTTGTGCAATTATCAATGTTTATTATTCAAATCACATTTGCTTTGAGGATAATGTGTATCTTGAATTTGAATCAAGGTTAAATAAAATGTATATACAGGTATACACTTGTGTTGCTATATACTATGGCTTGCAAAGATGACGTAGGTGTGAGAATGTTTATTTTATAACACCTCATTAATTTATTGACTAAACAACACATCCATGTATGCATGTGTGTGCCGTAATTGTAACCAGTGTCAGAGCTTATGAAAATCCTGAATGTAATTAATCAAAATCAACTGTTTATAATCATCGATATGCTCCGCCAAAGATCTTTACACGTTCCACCTCGTTCAGAAATTCGACGCGTCACGTGATATATAAAAATAGCAACAGCGGTAGTATTGTGAAACTGGTCTATTCTGGAATAACTTAGCTAAATGCAATCATGTCTTCATTTATTGCGGCATCAACGCTTTCTTCGTTAGCAAAATGCTAATCTAGTTTGATGGATGGTGTTTACAGAGCGCCATTTTTATAGACATGACAGATCGACTTATGTTTACACTTGTCATCGTATATAAGTGACTTGGGAAGAAATTAACAGTTTCTGGTACGCCTGCAACATATTTCAACAAACAGATTGATTAATTTATACTGAATAAGTGCGAATGTATCGCCATTTACATTGCCTTTAACTATTTTTGCAACAGGTAATTCGTGTGAAACACTTCAAAACTAAATTAATTTGATATATCATGCTTTATGTTTACCATTGAGATGCTAAAGCATGAATAGCACTGTTTTATATCCGTGCACAATGTTTGTAGTACACAAACACGACAAGGCTTGAAAAAAGGATACTGAACAGTGGTGTGATGTTAGTATTTTACGTAGACAAACATGACAACCGTTTTAATGACCTTGGTTATCTATTTGAACACATTTGTTTAATCATGACGGAAACGTGTAACGCACTAAAATGTATAATATTCAACAAATGTTTATACAATCAGCATCAACGACCTGTTTAATACGTATTTATAAGTGATAACATACCTACAAATGTACAAAGGCTTATTAGCATGTATCAACAAATGACAATCAGTCACCCTTATGAATCCCTACACACCTATTACACAACTTGTTCTTGCATGAGAATTAATAGGGACCCAACACTCAGCAATGTTCTCATAAGTCCCCGCCTTAATCACCTGCCAATATGAGCTGTTTGATTTACATGATATAAGCAATGATTCTCAAAAGCATCAAGGGGATATGACACAAAATTATTATTTAAACGTGTCTATTATGTTATGTTAGCAATTTTGTTTTCTAAGTAAATTGTAGAATTTTAGCTAGCGAACTGTTATTTGAATATTTGATTATTTAAGTTGTAATAGTGCTTATTTGTCCCGTCATTTAACAATCTTTCGTTTAACTGTATTACAATGCACATGTTTTTGTGTACTTCTAGCATTTGTTTCATCCGTAGTACAAATAAATTGGTTTCTTTTTGGATAGCATTTTTTTGTACTGTGCACACTAAGATTAGTTTGTGAGTCCTTTAATGGAGAATATGAACATTCTATTTTTGCATAATCATACTAATTTTGTGCATACGATTTTTGTTAAGTGTAAATTATCATTTTGTGCTTAGCATACTATCACTTGTAGTGTACTCATTGTGATTGCGTTTAAGATAATGTATATTGCGCATACGTTGATTTATCATATTATTATTTGTATTGTTCATTCTAGTTTCAATCGCCTTTCCATCACAGCTACGTTAGCTGATACTCGTAGCGAAACGTTCGAACGAACTTGTGGAAATGTTCCCACGAATGAGATTAATCCTAAAAAGCGATAGTCATTATTCCGTCCGCCACGATTGATGGATGTTGTTTGTAGATTTTACAGTCACTATATATGTTCGTATGTTAACAAGTTCTTTTAAAGTGTGTCAGAATATAAAAATGGCTCGATGAAATATAAGTCCAGTGTACTAATAGAATATCTGATTTAAAATGGTAGAACATAATGTCATATTATAAAAAAGCATGTTAAATTTAAAGTGATATTATGGGCATTTTTCACTGTTGAATTGAGCTGAAAATAATTAACATAATATTATGTGGATAAACGTTTGCGATATCCGGGTAGTAACGCTAAGTTGACCATGAAGTTCCAGAAATGATGGCGGGGCAATGTGTTTATGGTTAAAACATTCACAAATGCATAAAACATAACGAACGCTGTCAATTGAGCATATAGACCGTCTAGCTATGCATATTTCTCTCGTTATTTTGACGTACAATTTGTAAATAAAATGTGTGTATTACTTACGACATGAGAAAACACGTTTTATTTTCAAAACCAAGACATTTATGTTTGAATTAGATGCTTTGTAATGATAGTATATGTGACACGATTAGGTGCGAAGGCTTACATTACCTACATGGTTTATCAATAGAAAAGCTGTTTTACTGCCGACGAGCATTACATGTATTTATATTTCAGCGTACTATCTCGTCTTAGTAATAAGATTTCGAAACTTGTCGAACGGTCTTATGAATGTGTTTCTACGATCTAAGTTAATGAAGAAATGCTTACGCGAAGTTCCATTATTTTTTCATCAACTGAGGTATCCACCCTTGCCGCGTAGACCAAATATCCGACCAAGATTGATAGACGTTGTAAATAAACCTCTAATGTGACGTTATGTTTGAGTCACAAGACATCATATTTAATTCCATACATCTTGGCATTTTCGTACCGGATTAGTTATTTACGAGTCCAAAGAAAGAAACCGTATTAAAAATACTTATGATAAATTTTCGGTAAAAAGCTATTTCGTTTATTAACCCATTATGTATCGGTTACCCAGTTTGGAAGTATAAAAATGTAATGAGACGCGTGAATCAACTATACTCAACACTTTCTTATACTGCATCATTTGTTTCGATGACGTAATTAAAATGTAACATATACGCCCATCACGTTAAAATCATCCTTTATTTAAATCACCACGTAATCAATATGTACCGTGTAATCGCGTACTTACCAAACGGATCCAATAATCTACAAATTCATACAATTCCCTGATCAAATCAGCTGCCAAATTGAGCTATTGGATTTCCTAGTAACAAACAATGTCTAGAATGGTATCAACGGATATTGCAAAGATTTACGAATTTACCGTTACACACACACACACTTTATATTCTATTAGCACGTTACTGTTACTACTACTGCATGGTAGCGTCGTGGCATTTGTATTGAACACATTTTATATCATCGGTAATTAACCTATATCGTTCCTTTCAGTTTATATTGTCAGTTTTTATTTTGCTTAAAAGTTTATTCTCAATACACACGTTAGTTCGAACTATTGTTTTTGCATGTAGTCATTTTTGCAAATAATATCATTTCGTTCCCATACATACATCATTAAGTGTTCTATGCATTCCAGTTAATGCTTACCATCATTAATTGTGTTTATATTGCACATATTTGTATTAAACTTTGCTGTGTCCATATTATACCATGTGTTTTATTGTTATTTTAATGTCATTTGCATTGTGAATACTTGTATGTGCCATGTGCATATGATATTGCCGCATACATTCTATGATTGGTCTCGTGCATATGATCGTATAAGCGTGCCCATGACCTGCACATACACAATTGGCTGTCGTGCAGTTTATATACCGGTATATACCATAGATCTATGTGTATAACGTGCTTGGGGCTGATATATAATTACTTATGGTAAATACTGACGATGAATTACTTTGTGCAAGTCGTTACACACAATTATCTTGTTTGCGATGTTAATAATGTAACGCAATGGCATTATTTATTGGTCATTTTACTCAGACGCCATGCATTTTTTTAACATTTAACTTAATTTTTCAGGACAAATCTGCACTTCGAAAATGCAGACACTGTCATAGTTGCACCAAAGAGCTCTGCAAGTTCATTCAGTTTGACAATATATCATTATTCAACAGAACAACTTTGGGATTGTCAGATGTTAAGTATTTTACCTATAGACAATGCAATTACCAACACTTAATTGCAAAGGCATACTAGTGTAGTTGTAGGTATATCTAATTATGAAAAAAATGACTCAAACGATTCGTAATAATTTCCATGCCTTAATCATTCGCCTCTAATTTTGTTCACCTAAGTGTTCATAGGGCTTATCTAATTATTTGACACATGTCACTTTAACAGCGGTAATTAATTATGTATTACTTCATTATTTGGATTTTAGCCAGAGGCCAGCGGGGCTTATGTCATGGTCCTGTCTCCGTCGTGCGTGCGTCCGTGCGTGCGTCCGTTCGTTAACTTTTTTTTAAACATCTTCTTCTCCTAAACTACAAGTCCAATTCTGATAAAACTTCTCACAAATGTTCCTGGGGTGAACCTCTTTCAAATTTGTTCAAATTATGCCATTGGGGCCAAATTTGACCCCCGCCCCGGGGGTCAATAAATTGAACATATGCTTATATAAAGCCTATTTTGTGCAAACTTTAAAAATCTTTTTGTCCATAACCATTGGGTCTAGTGCTACCACATGTGGTATGTAGTGACATTTAATAGTTCTCTACTTTGTGTGTTCAAATTATGCCCCTGGGGTGAAATTTGACCGTGCCCCGGGGGTCACAAAAAGGAACATATGCTTATATAAATTCATTTTGTGCAAACTTTAAAAATCTTCTTGTCCATAACCGAAAGGCCTAGGGCTAGCAAATTCGGTATGTAGTGACATTAAATAGTTCTCTACTTAGTTTGTTCAAATTATGCCCCTGGGGTCAAATTTGATCCTGCCCCGGGGGTCACAAAAATGAACATACGCTTAAATGAGGCCTATTTTGTGCAAACTTTAAACATCTTTTTGTCCATAACCGTATGGCATAGGGCTACCAAATTTGGTATGTAGTGACATCAAATAGTCCTCTACCAAATTTGTTCAAATTAGTTCACTGGGCTCAAATTTGACCCTGCCCTGGGGTCACAAAACTGAACATATGCTTAAATAAAGCCACTTTTGTGCAAACTTTAAAAATCTTCCTGTCCATAACCATTGGGCCTAGGGCTACCAAATTTGGTATGTAGTGACATCTTATAGTTCTCTACTAATTTGTTCAAGATAGACTTAACAACATTGAAATAAGTGATTTTAATATTCAGTAGCAAAAAAGTAAGGAAAATCCACCTTAAAAAAGATGTATCTATTAAAAGTATATTCTACCGATGCCGTGGACAATCCCCTTGTTTATAACATGACTGCCGCTAAGTCTATTACTAGCAACCTATCAGAGAATATATCAGATACCTTATTTCAATATATGGCAATCCTAGTATTTTTCAAAAACAAACATGACAAGTAACCAACGTCAGATGGAAAAAGTAAAGGAAAGTTAGGTCAAGCTAATTGTTTGTCATGATATCTCTTTAAACCTCACGCCATATGCAAGTAGTGTTGCCATGATCGCAACATCTTGATGAATTATAATTCAATTTTTTTGTCTCAAACATTTACTTTGTTTAACAAACAACCTCTACAAAGTTATCATTCCAGCTGCCTTTCGGCACCTCATGAACCTGAAAAACTCGTAACTTTATGTTTCCTCCGGCAAATATCTTCTTTGTTCAATAAACAATTTCTTCACCAGGTTAACAATCCTGCTACACTCACTAATGCCTCAAGAATAAAGTAAAGTTCAGGTGATCTACGTCATTTGGTATTTTGCATATGTCATGAACTATATAAGTAACAGAAACTTTGAAACCTACAAACACATTTTGGAATTTTGGAAAAAGATTCATGACTGAATGAAGGAATTTTCGTAAATCTTATAGAACATGCGTAGATTTGATCTTCAGCATCTAAAAATATGTGAAATAGAAAGAACGACAATATCTTTTGGAGAGATAAGTGTACCTACGTTATAAGCAAAGGACCTGTGCGACAATTCCCGGGCTTTTTAGTCATTTTAGTTAACACTGTAGTAACGTTTTCCATATATAAAAATGCTCACCCTTCCAACTTTAAGCACCCAGTGGGACCAGGGATAGAAAGAGAAAGTCACATGCTTGAGTACATTTCAACCCATGCGCATTGCATGCTTTTTTCGCATAAAAAAACAGTTGAGCGATACAGGGCCATCATGGCCCTCTTGTTTTCATGTACGGTACGTTCATATAGACGCTTCGTTACTGCCGTATAGTGTTAAGATTCAATTTTGGCTACTCTAACAACCTTACAAAAGATGTTTTTTAGTATGAACCACATATTTATAATCCAAATACATTTATGTCTTCATTTATTTCGGCATCCACGCCTGCTTTATTAGCGAAATAGACAATCATATTTGATTATGTTTGCAGTGCGCCACTTTAACTGACACGAGAAATCGACGTATGTTTACACTTTTCAAAGTAAATTATATACATATTGAGGTTTGTGCTCACTTGGATATCATTCGACAGTTTCTAATACGTCTGAAACATACATATTTTACCCAAATACACAACATTAGTGGAAAAATCACTAGCCTTGGTGATTTTGCGCAAAATTATGAAACCTTGGAAACATTAAAACAATAGGCATGTATTTTTCTTTTGTAAAGATTTTACAAACTGAAACATACGGTACATTTCTAATAGTTGGAACTGATAACAATTGCTGTTTTTCATAATTGCCAATTGACTATGTCGACAACTGCTTTGACTACACGTACTAAATCAAAGTTATTGAAACACATTTTTTAATTGCAATCGTCTTTATACGCGTGTTTCTGGTGAAACAATTTCTTACAACGTCTTATGACTCTACGGGTGCTTTGGGTCATTAAATGATTGTGAATAATCCGACAATCATTTGTTAGGTATGATTTGATAAATTTCATATCTTTAGTTTCGGGCAGCTTTTACTCGATTTCTTTGTGCATTTTGTATAAAGTCTTCGCAGAAAAAAACTTCAAAAGAGTCTGACATGTGCGTTTTAAGTTATCGTTCATTTAAGTAAATAATTACTACTCTTAGACAGTGAATGAATGTTCATATGTTTTGTCATGTTCCGTCTTTTTCTTGTTATCCTTTGAATATGGAACTTTTCATGTTGTCAGTTTTTATGTTGTACAGATTTCGTTTATCGCGGCGAATGTCGACAATGACATGATCGGTCTCGGATTATGGCTCCCCTGTCATTAAGACTTTTTGGAACGGACGAATATTTTGACAGCTACATTAACTTAAGATTTCGTGCTCATTTTTACAACAGTTGTTTATCCAAGATCATTCACGTTGATTCTGTCTCAATGTTTTTACATTTGGATCTTCTATTTCTGTTTATTCGCAATTTAGTTCAATGTTAATCAGGGGTTGAATAACTATATCAATGAACATGTGCAGCCTTTATGCACATGCGATTGTCCAACAACCTAAGCAAAGCAAATAGAAGTAATAGAAGCTTGAAGCCCATTAAATTTAAGAACCTACTTTTGTTTCAAAAGTTAATATTTTTATAGGACCCAGTTCCCGAATATCTTTGTCACTTATAGTATGTCGAGCGTAAAAAAGTTATTCGTTAAGTATTACATGATATGTCACTAAAATGGCTTCCTGCGCGAGCAGTACATGTTTCGCTTTCGTGACCGTTTTAACAAATTGCGATGAAAAGTTGCTGTAGCCAGCCCTTTAAAATATAAACACATCTTCTACTGACTTATTTGAATGTGTTTGTTTACGTTCGAACATGCAACTATCAGCAGATACCGTTGAAGCATGTTCAATTTCAAACAACATCGGGAAACATGACGTAAGATTTTTCATACCTTTTCTTCATTAAATGGGCATATGGGCGGTACTTTCCTATATGTAGGCAAATTTTTCCTAAAACACAATTTTAAGTGAACAAAAATTAACATACAATCATTAAATGCTGGTTCTAAACGTTTCACGGCGACAATTTTTTTATTATTTTGAAAATACATGGATGACGAAACATGTTTAACAGCTAGGTTCGTGTATTTCAGACACATCAAATAAGTTTTTTGTATTGCAAAAATTTATTTCAGAAAAATACAATACCGTACTAGCCATCGATATGCCCCTTTTAAAATAAGTAGCGACAATGGATTACATGCATGAC